>NC_135332.1:158982187-159284591 GCF_023851605.1 Tamandua tetradactyla
CAATCATTGGCAAAACTGAAGGGAGCAATAAACATTTCAACAATAATAGTGGGAGACTTCAGTATACCACTTTTTTCTACAGATAGAAAATCTAGACAAAGGAACAACAAAGAAATAAAGAACTTCAACAATTTGATAAATGAATTAGACCTAGCAGTCATATATAGATCATTACACCCTAAAACACCACATTATATCTTCTTCTTTAGTGCTCATGGAATGTTCTCCAGGGTAGACCATGTGCTAGGGACACAAAATAAGTTTTTATAGATTTAAAAAGATTGAAATTACTCAAAGCACTTTCTTCGATCACAATGGAATGAAGCTAAAAATCAATAACCAGCAAAGAACAAGAACTTTCATAAATTTATGTAGATTACATGATGCACTCTTAAACAACCAGCAGGTCAAAGAAGAAATTGCTAGAAAAATTGGTAAATAGCTGGAGACAAAAGAAAATGAGAATACAACATATGAACTTTTTGGAAGCTGCAAAGGCAATGCTAAGAGGGAAATTTATTTCCCTAAGTGCCTATATTAAAAGAGAAGAAAGAACAAAAATTGAGAACTTAACTGCTCACCTTGAGGAACTAGAGAAAGAATAGCAAACTAATCTGAGAGAAAATAGAAGAGAAATAGCAAAGATTAAAGCAGAATCAAATGAATTAGAGAACAAAAACCATAGAAAAAATAAATAAAACCAAAAGTTGGTTCTTTGAGAAAATCAGTAAAATTGATGGACCCCTAGCTAAGTTGACAAAGAAAAAAGAGAGAGGATGCAAATAAACAAAACCAGAAATGAGAGGGGGGTTGTTACCATGGCCCTAGAGAAATAAAAAAAAATCATAAGGCAATGTTATGAACAACTATACACCAAGTATCTAAACAACTTGGATGAAATGGACAAATTCCTAGAAACACACAATCTACACTGGATGAAGAAGAAATAGAAGATCTCAGCAAAACAATTACAAGTAAAGAGATTCAATCAGTCATCAAAAATCTTACTACAAAAAAAAAGCCCAGGGCCAGATGGCTTCATGGGAGAATTTTTTCAAACATCCCCAAAAGAACTAACATCAACTCTGTTCAAACTATTCCAAAAAATGAGGGAAAAGGAACACTACCTAACTCATTTTATGAAGCTGACATCACTCTAATACCAAAACTGTGTAAAGACATTATAGGAAAGGAAAACTACAGGCCAATGTCTCTGACGAATATAGATGCAAAAGTTCTCAACAAAATACTAGCAAATTGAATCCAATGATACATTAAAAAGAATTATACACCATGACCTGGTGGGGTTTATATCAAGAAGTGGTTCAACTCAAGACAATCAATCAATATAATATAGTACCTTGGCTAATCGAAAGAGAAAAATCACATGATCATCTTGATTAATGCTTAAAAAGCATTCAACAAAATCCAACATCCTTTTCTGGTGAAAACACTTCAAAAGGTAGGAATCAAAGGAAACTTTCTCAATATGATAAAGGTCATATATAAAAATTCCATAGCCAGCAATGTACTCAATGATGAGTAACTGAAAGTCTTCCCCCTAAGATCAGGAATGAGACAAGGATGCCCTTTGTCACTACTATTATTCAACATTTGCTAGAAGTTCTAACTAGAGCAACCAGGCAGGAAAAATAAAAGTAAAAATATCCAAATCAGAAAAGAAGAAGTAAAACTTTCATTATTTGCAGATGACATAATACTATACTTGGAAAATCCTGAGACATTTATGACAAAGTTTCTTGAGCTAATAAACAAATTCAGCAAAGTGGCAGCATATAAGATCAATGTGCAAAAATCAGTAATGATTCTTTACACAAGCAATAACCTAATGGAGGAGACAATTAAGGAAATAATTCCATTCAAAGTAACAACTAAAAGAATCAAGTATCTAGGGATCAACTTAACCAGGAATGTAAAAGACCTGTACACAGAAAACTATATAATATTGCTGAAAGAAACCAAAGAAGATCGAAACAGGTGGAAAAATATTCCCTCTCCTGAATAATAAGGTTAAACGTAATTAAGATGTCAATTCTCCCCAAATTGATTTACAGATTAAATGCAATACCAATCAAAATTCCAAGAATCTATTTTAAAGACTTGGAAAAGCTAGTTATCAAATTAATTTGGAGGGGATAAAGACCTGGAATAGCTAAAAATATCCTAAAAAGGGAGAATGAAGTGGGATGATTCCTGATTTTAAAATTCATTATAAAGGCACAGTGTTCAAAATAGCAGGGTCCTGGCACAAAGATAGAGGTACTGATCAATGGAATTGAATCAAGATTGCAGAAATACCCACCAAATCTATGATCAGTTGATCTTCAACAAGGCCCCCAAATCCACTGAACTTAAACAAAATGGTCTTTTCAATAAATGGGCATGGGGGAACTGGATATCAATGGCCAAAAGAATGAAAAATGACCCTTTCCTTACACCCTATACAAAAATGAACTAAAGTGGATCAAAGACCTAAATATAAAAGTCAGTACCATAAAATTCCTAGAAGAAAATGTAGGAAAACATCGTCAAAACCTAGTAATAGGAGGCAGCTTCCTAAATGTCACACAAGCAACAAAAGAAAAAATAAATAAATGGGAACTCCTCAAAATCAAATGCCTTTGTTCCTCAATAGACTGTTAAAAAGGTGAAGAGGCAGCCGATTCAATGGGAGAAAACATTTGGAAATCACATATTGGATAAAGGTTTGATATCCTGTACACATAAAGAAATCATACAACTCAACAAAAAAAGAACAAACAACCCAATAACAAATTGGGCCAAAGAAATTAATAGACACTTTTTCCGAAGAGCTAATGCAGATGGCTAGAAAGTACATGAAGAGATACTTATTTTCATTAGCTATAAGGAAAATGCAGGTCAATACTACAATGACCTGCACATCTATAAGAATGGATGCAATTAAATAAACAGGTAACTACAAATGTTGGAGAAGATTTGGAGAAATTGGGACACTTTTGCACTGCTGGTGGGAATGTATAAATGGTACAGCCACTATGGAAGGCAGTTTGGTGGTTCCTTAGAAAACTAAATATTGAGATGCCCTTTGACCCAGCAATACCACTACTCAGTATATACCAAGAAGAGCTGAAAGCAGAGACACAAACAGACATTTGTACACCAATGTTCATAGCAGCATTATTCACAATTACCAAAAGATGGAAACAATCTAAGTGCCCATTAACACAAGTGCATAAACAAAATGTGGCACACAGATATGATGGAATGTTATACAGCAGTAAAACCAAATATCCCAAAGCACATGACAGCATATTTGAACAACGAGGACATAATACTGAGTGAATTAACTCAGCCAAACACAAATGAATAAATTCTGTATGATTTAACTTTTATGACCTTCATAAATAAACTGAGAAGCCTAGAGTACAGAATATAGGGGACCTAAAGATACACAGAAGCTAGAGATGGTAAACAGTTAGCTAATAAGGTTGAACTTGAATGCAAGGAAATGGATAGAAGTGAAGGCAGTTTCATTAATAAGTCTATAAGTAGTATTAATTATTGAGGATGAACATGATTGAAAGAGGTTGTATAGAGACAGGTATCACACCAATTAACACTACCAATATAAATAAGTTCTTGCATGAACTATTTCAAATGTTTTAATCTTGTACAAAGAGTAAATAATATTGGGGTATAGGAAGAAAGCTATTATTGTATGCTATGGGTTATGTTTAACAGGAAGACATTGACAATGCCACAGCTACACCAGGGGTAAATAACTGGGGTAAGAAGGACAAGAGTTAAGGGGAAGTTTGGATTTTCTATTTGGTGAGGGTCTATTTATCAGTTATTTTTCTCTTCGAAGCAATAAAAATTGTCTAAAATTCAGAGTGTTGACGATTATACCACTAAGTGAGGATAATGCAAGATACGGACTGTTTGTTTTAGACATATATGATCCCAGTGGATGGAGACTGAGCTGTAGGATGTTGAACTGTGGTATATACACATGATCGAATATTGTGATCTACTGAAAGGAACAAAGTCATGAGGCATGCAACAATGTGAATGATCTGTGGGACACTATGTGCTGCAAAATAAGCAAGAAACAAAGGAGCAAATATTCTATGGTTACATTTAGAAAATACTTATAGGAAAATTGAAGCCTGGATTATAAACCCTTATAGCAGTCATATTTAATCTGGAGCAGTAACTATTTTTTCTAGATTTTGAGAGGCTATTCCATATATGTATAACTGGTATTTCCCTGGAACTTTGGGTACCTATGTGACACCTTAGACTTAGAGTAGGATTTCCGCTGGTCTGAAAGTCAGCATTGCTGCTTACAACAATAGTTAAAGAAATTGAAAAATTGATCAGTCTTCAGTTAGAGATAAGAATGAAGCTGATCTGGTCAGGACTAAATAAATCAGAATACAGGGGTAAGGAAGACATTGTCTGTATTTTAGAACTTCACCTACTCTATGAGACCAAAGGAAGAGTGGTTTATTTTGTCTAAAACCTAAATTTTCTGTAGCACAAAATCTAACTCAACCTTTCTGGATAAATCATTTAAACAACCCAAACACATGGAGTCAAGAATGAGAATGAGGGCTTGTAATTATGTATGGCTTAACGTAATACTCAGATACATCCCAGAGCAAGTTGAAAAGATACATAAAATACTGGCTATGTCACTTGAGGGATGAAAGAAAGAAATATAGAATTATTAAACTTTGCCACCTGGGAACCCCCTGAAACTATCTCAAACATTAGGGACTCCCAAGTTAATCAACCAAGCCCTTGATCTTGAGGCTTGTTCTTGTGAAGCTTATTTATGTAGCACAGAAACTAAGCCTTTCTATAGTTATGCTAAGAGTTAATTACAGAGGATCTCTTTTGTTGCTCAGTTGTGGCCTCTCTCTCTCTCTAAGCCCAATTCTGCAAGTTAAATCATTATCTTCCCCCTACATGGGACATGACATCCAGTGGTGAAAGTCTCCCTGGCAACATGGGATTTAACTCCCAGGAATGAGCCTGGCCCTGGCATTGTGGGGCTGACAGTGCTTCCTGACATAAAGGGGGAAAAGAATTGTAACACAATAAATTATCTGTGACTGATAGAGTTCAAATGTAGTAAGAGGCTAATCTGGAGGCTACTCTTATGCAAACTTCAGCTAGATATTGTTGTTTACCATAATTTGCAAAGCCAATCCTAAAGAACACCTAGGGCTCTATTTGAGATACTATAGAGTTTCCATGCACTATGATTACTTTTCAGAAACCTACAACCTACAGATGGGTTCCTAGGCCAGATAAGTCCTGAAATTAGAGAGGCCAGCCTCTCTAGAACATCAACTAGTTCCATCACCCTATACCATATTATCGATAACCCTTTTCCTTATGAAAAATCTAGAATAGGCATAGCACAAATACCCCTAAAGACTGGGAGAAAGATCAGAGGTAAAGTTGTGGTTATAACAGAGAAGTCAGGATTTAACAAATGAGTATGAATGCTAAATCATTATATTAATATTTTTGTTTGTTTTTAGTGTCTTGGAGCAACTAGAAAGAAAAACCTAAAATTGGCAAATGGTAACCCACATCAAACTCTGAAATCTGTTCTATAGCTAATTTTTGTGGTCTGCTTTGAAATGTATTGCTTTTTTGCTTATATGTTATTTTCCACAATAAAAACATAATAAGGAATATCTGTAAAACAGAAACTTTACAAGCGATGCTCTTTGTACACAGTGCAATATAACTAGGGGTTACTAACAAAAATTAAAACAAAACAATAAAAAAAATCTAATAATGTCCTTCCACCTATAAATTATATAGACTTCTACTAAACAATGCCTACATGAAATGGTAAATAAAAACTGAAAATTCAGAATTTTAAAAAATATAATCATAAAAGTACTACATAACTGAATTTATATATTCAGGAGAAAATTATAACACTTTTTTAGTGATTTAATCTTTACTCCTACAAAAGACATGTTCAGGTCCCAACTTCTCATCCTGTGGGTTTGAACCCACTTGTAAATTTGACCTTTGAAGATGTTATTAGTTAAGGCGTGCCCAAACTGAGTGAGGGTGGGCCAATATGGCTAAAGTCCTAATAAGCAAAGAAATTGAGCACTATAACAGAAGCCACTGGGACTAGCTAGAAACTAAAAGTCAATGGAACATGGTGAAAAAAAGAGAAACTGCCACGTGCATGGCCATGTGACAGAAAAGGCAAGGAACCCTAAATTGCTGTCCAGCCAGAAGAAACTGATTCTGAGAAGCAAACTTTCTTCTTTCTGAAACTGTGAGCCAATAAATGCCTGTTTTTAAGATTACCCATTATATGCTATTTGTTTTAGCAGATGGAAACCTAAAACAGGATTAAACATAAGGCCTAACAAATAAAACAAAATCTTGCATTTTTAAAAAAAATCAACCAATTTGCCAAAGTACGTGCTAACTTGACACAAAATTAAAGAAGGGGTGAGGGAAGAAAGTACAAATACACAAAATAAGAAATAACAAGAAAAGATAACTACTGAAATAAAAGAAATTTTAAAAATTCATGGGACTATTTTCAGACCTTTTTGGAAATAAATTTCAGACCAAAATGAAATGCACAAATTCGTATTGAAATACAGATTATAGAAAACTGACCCCAATGAAGTAAGAAAGTAAAAATTAAAAAAACAAGAGTTTCCCAGTGCCTGCCCATGTAAAAAAAAACAAAAAACAAACAAACAAAAAAATAAGAGTGCCACTAAGGTACATGGAAATAAGGTGTCAGGCCAAATGGTTTTCCAGATGCCAGATAGTTCTAAAGGTCTATAAAAAATTCCAGAGTATTGGTAAAGGATTGTTCTGGTTTGCTAAAACTTCCAGAATGCAATGTACCAGAAATGGATAGGCTTTTACAAATGGGGTTTATTAGATTACAGAATTACAGTTTTAAGGTCATGAAATAAGTCTGAATTGAGGCATCAGCAGGATGATACCTGGACTCTGAAGACAGGCAGCCGGCATCTGGAACACCTCTGTCAGCTGGGAAGGTCGTGGCTGGCATCGGTTGGTCATTGCTCCTGATTTGTTGCTTTCAGCTTCCGATTCCAGTTGCATTCTCTGTGTTTCCTGTGGGTCTTCTCTAGTGTCTCCAGGGTGCTTCTCTCTCTAAGCATCTGTGGGTCCTCTCTTAGCTTATCTGGGGAAAACTTCGGATTCCATCTCTTAACTCAGCATCTTCAGGGGCATTTTCTGTCTCCAAGTGCCTGTGTTTTCTCCAAAACATTTCCCTCTTAAAAAGACTCCAGTAAGTGAATTCAGACACACTGTGAATGGGCAGGCTTACATTTGCATGGAAACAACCTAATCAAAGAGGTTCCAGTCAACAATAGATCTGTTTTCACAAGATTGGATTAAAAGACCATGGCTATTCTAGGGCACATAACAGTTTCAAACCAGCACAAGAAAGAAAATTTCCAAATAAGTTTTTTTGAAGTTTTGTACTTATATTTTAACCTGATAAGGAGAGTAAAAATGAATAATACAGATAAATAACACTCATTAATGTTGATGTAAATTAGTAATAAGATACTATAAATCTATGTTCTAGCTTGCAAGCTACCAGAATGTGATATATCAGAACTGGAATAGTTTTTTAAAAGGGCAATTTAATAAGTTACAAGCTTACAGCTCTAAGGAAGAGAAAGTGTCCAAATTAAGGCATCAACAAGAGGTTATCTTCACTCAAGAAAGGATGATGTGTCAGGAACTCCTCCGTCAGCTGGGCAGTCATGTGGCTGGCATCTGCTGGCACCTTGCTCCTGGGCTCTGATTCCTTCAGCCTCTGTTTCTGTCAGGCATCTTCACTTTGCTTCTCTACGGCTGGCTTTCATCTTTTGGCTTCCCTTGTCTCTCTCCAGTTCTGACTTGCTTAACATCTCATGGCAACATCTGCTGGGCTCCAGAAATCTCCAAACATCCATGTCTCTGTTCTCCAAATTTTGGCATCTGTGTCAGCTCTGCTCTGAAGTTTCTGGCTCTTTCTAAGATGTATTAAAAGAAATGGCTGCTCCTATAGGATTAGATCAGGATTAAAACCTGGCTTTTCTGGGGTACATAATAGATTTTAACCAGCACATTCTGATCCCCCTCTGGACCCCTAAAAGATATGTTTTTTCCATATATAAAGTACATTTACTCCATCACAATATCACAAAACCTTTAAACTATTTCAATAACAGTACAAATTTAAAAGCAGCATAAAATCTAATCAAAGCCTGTGACATGCATGGCCTGCCCTAAAGCAAAAAAATTTCTTCCAGCTTTGGACCTGTAAAACTCAGAACAAGTTATCTGCTGCCAACATACAAAGGAGGGGCGGTCATAGGATATATATTTCCACTGCCATAGGGAGAAATTAAAAGGAACACAAGAATCACCTCTCCCTTACAGTTCCAAAAACCTGCAGGGCAAACTCCACTGGATTGGATTTCAGTCTGAGAGACATATATCCTGGGGCTTTAGAAAAAAACAACCACACCCTTCCCAAGGGCCTATGCAGGGGCTTTGCTCTCTCCAAAAACTGGGATGGTTGCAATCTTGGGAGACTTTGGGGAGATCACCTTTTTCCCAGCTCCACCCTCTCCAAGCTTCAGGGTAGCACCTGGGATTTCTGCCATCTCCAGTGTACACACTCAACCTCTCCAGAAAGATGGGTTGTGAGCCAGGCTCTCCCCAGTTCCCAAGGAATGTGCTCCACACTCTTCAAGGCCTGAGATGGTACAATTCTTCCTGAGCAACAGGGTGGAAGGCCCACCCTCTCCTTCTAGTGCAAACTCACTCTCTCCATATGTATGGGTTGGTCCACTCTCCTGGCCCAAGCTTTGCTGGCATCAGACCATAGCTTCCATGGTTCTGTCTCTGAAGCCATTTTTTCCTTCAGTTTGACCCATTTCTTTCCCTTTTAGTCCAGACTGGCAGTGGTTCCATTTATACAGAGCCCACAGCACTCTTGTTAGTTTTCTACATAGTATGCTGGGATCATACCCATCAGACAAAAGGACTTTCCACAAATTCTTTCCAGATAACCTGATCTCCAATCTTGGCTTATTCTGAAATGGTTGACTGCTTCCATATTTGCTTAAGTCCTCATGTGAGGTCCCATTCACTGAAGTCTCAATTTCTGGAAGCCCAGAATTTTCTAGAACACCAACTTCTGTTTTTTTTAGTACCCAACAGTGCAGTTCACAACTTATCTCTTTCTTCTCACATTTTACTATAAGCTTCAAGGATTTGCCAGACTGTGTTTTCTACATTTCATTTTGAAATTTCTTTTGCTACATATCTAAGTTTATCACTCTCAAATTCTGCCTTCCATCTACAAAGAATGCCTTCCTTCCAGTTTTCAATGACATTTCATCATTTGTGTCAAAGCCTTATCAGAGGCATCTTTAGAGTCCATATTTCTATCAACAGTGTCTTCAAAGCAATTCAGGCCTTCTCTATCAAGCTCCTCACAGCTCTTGCAGAATCTTCTCCTTAACCATTTAAAAACCCATCCAACATATTTGATTTTTGCAAACCACAGTAACACCCCACTTTTCTGGCACCAAAATCTATGTTAGTTTTCACGCTCCTGGAGTGCAGTATACCAGAACTGGAATGGCTTTTTAAAGAGGGAATTTGATAAGCCACAAGCTTACAATTCTAAGGAAGTGGAAGTGTCCAAGCAGTGGGGATATCTCTCAAGCAGTAAGGACAACCAAATCATTAGGCCAAGCCCTTGATCTTGGAGTTTGTCCCTATGAAACTTATTCCTGCAAAGGATAGGATAAGCCTACTTACAATTAGGCCTAAGAGTCACCCCTAGAGAACCTCTTTTCTTTTTTTTTTTTTTAACATGGGCAGGCACCGGGAATCAAACCCGGGTCCTCAGGCATGGCAGGCAAGCACTCTTACCTGCTGAGCCACCGTGGCCCACCCTAGAGAACCTCTTTTATTGCTTAAATGTAGCCTCTCTCTCTCTAAGCCAACCCAGCAGCTCAAATCACTGACCTCCCCCATATATGGGACATAACTCCCATGGTTGGAAATCTCCCTGGCAACACAGGACAGAACTTTCAGGAAGAGCTGGGACCCAGCATCAAGGGATTGAGAATGCCTTCTTGACCAAAATGGGGAAGAGAGAAATAAGATAAATAAAATATCAGAGGCTGAGAGATTTCAGACAGATTTGAGAGGTTATTCTTATGCATTATATAGATATCCCATTTTAGTTTATGATATAGTGGAGTGGCTGGAAGGAAGTACCTGAAATTGTTGACATATGTTCCAGTAGCCTTGATTCTTGAAGATAATTATATAAAGATCTAAATTTTACAGTGTGATTGTGGGATTATGAAAACATTCTGTTGCTGCTCCTTTAATCCAGGGTATGGATAGATGAGCAAAAAAAAATGTGGATAAATAATAAATAACTAATAGAGGGGACAAAGGGTAAAATAAATTGGGTAGATGGAAATACTAGTGGTCAATAAGAGAGAGAGGTAAAGGGTGTGGTATGTATGAGATTTTTTTTCTTTTTCTGGAGTGATACAAAATAGATTCAAACCAGCACAAGCAATAAAAGAAAATATTGAGAAAATAATATACCACAACCAAGTGCAATTTATTCCAGGAAATCAAGATTGGATCCACTTTTGGAAATCCATTTATGTCATATGTTTATTAATTAGGGATATAAAAATGTATAATTATCTTCACAGATGCTGAAAACCCTTTCATCAATTTTGAAACTCATTCATGATTAAAAACACTAAAGAAAATAAAGCTTGTGAGATAATTTCTCAGCATTATAAAACATAAATGTACCTTAGTCCTAAAGATAAGCAAATGAGAAATTACTAGCTTATATATTGGGAAAACACTACAGGCATAGCCAATAAAATCTGAGACAAGACAAGAATGCTGTTGTTTTTGTCTCTCTCTTAATTTTGAAATTCCCTAAATACTCCAAAGAGAGGGTCTGTGCCTTGCAGGTTTCAAAGTTTTAATCCACTGTTCTTATATGAAAGTATTGGTTTGGTGGTAAAGTGGGGAAGGGCTAGGGACCTTCTATAATCTTCCAACTAAATCTCAAAGTTATATCAGGCCTATCTCTTAAGGCTAGGCTTTTGCCAGTTTTTCTTCTTGGTATAACTTTTTTGCCCCTTGCCCCTCAACTTTTTTCCCTGGCTGCATTGGTCCTCATATATTTTCTTGAAGCCCTGAACTTGTGAACTATGTTTTCTTAATTACCCCTCTATAAGTGAGATAGAAACTTATGAGATGGCTGGAATGCCCTTCTCCAGTTAAGATAAGGCTCTGGTATATTTCACTCTTCCCCCTATACCTGCAAGAGTTTTAATGGAATATTTCTCAGATCTTCACTTTAAGAACTGGGTGGAGTTCCTGGAGGTAAAGTCCATGAAAGTGTGCATGACGGCTGGCGGATGGTAGCGGGCTAAGACTATGGGCCCCACAAGTTTCGATCTGTCACACTAGTTACTCTCAGACTCCTACAATCCATTAGAATTACAACAAAAACTGTTCTTACCAGTTTATGACTCTTGGATCTCTGCTGGATAAGTCATTCTTTCCAGAATTTGGGGTCCTAGTTTGACTGCAACCTCAGTTCTCTGATAGAGCTAATAAAAGTTGTTGATGTTCAGATTTCCCAGCTTTGTTTTACTGTAAAGATGGAGGGTTGACTTCTAAGCTTTTTATATGTCAGTCATTTTCACTCATCCTGTCGCTCACTGCTTGAGGCTCTGTAACCTTTTTCCCATCACCTATTCTTCAAAATTGTCTCTACCTTGTTCTTTTGGACTTGTTTTTCCCTCTGCTATATTACAGAATTTTGAAAATGTTTTTTTTAATTTATTTTTAAGACTTTTAGTTACAGTTAGAATGTATTATCTTTAGAGTACATTTGGACTCTGGAAATTTTTATACATATTTACTGTAAACAATTACTTTTGCGTTAGTAAGGAGCCAGCCATTAGCTATAAAATCTGAAATAAACAGCTAGAAAGGCAGACAGAGTGCTTAAATCATCTTAATATTTAGGTTGAAAGTATATGGCAAAAAAAAATTGGGTATGTGCAAAGCGGTTTGGTTAAAATCATGTGAAATTTGCAGTGTAAGAGAGCCTTAGGCCTTCTTCATAGATACACCCTAAGTATTCTACTCTCTTTCTCTACTCTTTTCTTACTTGGAAACTTGGCCTCCAAAATACTAGCTTATTTATTTTTGCTTTTTCTGATGCCTGTGCTTAAAATGGGTGTGTCAGAGAAAATATATTGCTTTATGATTAGACATTTTAAAATATACTAGCACTCCTTAAATTTTGTGAATTTGAAGAACATTTCATTATTATTTTATGACTGCAATTTCAAGTGAGTTGCAGTCACTTATTGAGGGTGTTACTTCTCAAATTACAAATTGAGAGGGGAATTTTAGCAAGTATGCAGACTAATCAGTATTTTTTAGCTGTTTATATTCCATGTACTTTCTACCCTAACCCCAAATATAATTAAAAGGAGTTGTTTTTAACGATCTTCACTTGATCCAAGCAACGTTGAATTATTTGATTTGGACTATCTGAATAATTGTCTCCATTTTGGCTCATCTTACCAATTTTGGAAAAACTCATAAGCCCAAATTCTATTTATTAGTAGACTTTCTTCAAAATAATTTCCTTTTTACCACAATATGCAATAAATAAAATAACTGCTTATTGAATTATCAAATGTCAGGTATTATTTCCTGAGAAACTCAGAGAAAATGAGACAAAGTTGGCATAAGTTCACCTTGGAACTAAGTAGTACGTTCCTTCTTCATTCTTGGTTAATAGGTCATAAGTCAGGTTTGAGGTCAAAACTTATTTTTTTGTTCATGCTTTCTATTTGGGTTATCTACGTAAAGAAGTCTCCATGCACATTTCATTAATTAAGTCATTTTCTTGCTCCAAAAGAATGTATAAGATATATGAAGCAGCAATTCAACCTGACTTCCAAAAATATTGAAGGATGCTGATCCTTGCTCATATTAAAATAAATGCAGATTAAAACCACTTGAGGATTATGGTGAACCAAGATGTTGGCATAAGAGCTCCATGGTGCTATCATCCCACAGAATTTTGAACAACTAACAAAAACTGGCAAAGGCAACTTCCTTAGAACTCCAGAAATCAGTTAAAGGGTTGCAGTAACTAGAGAAGTGCTGAATCAAGAAAAGGCAACCTTAAAAAGAAACAAATGAAAGAAGAAGTCCTTGGTGCCTTGCTGCTCTTCTCCTTACAACTCCTTAGCATGGGATGGAGCAATCCTGAATTCCCAGTGTGGGCCCCTGAGCAGAGTGGCATTTATGTACATACTGGGATGATTGTATGTTGGTGCCAATCTATCAAGTGGCAGCATGAGTAACTGAATCAGTGACTGCTTCCTGGCTAACACTCCCAGAACAACAAAAAATTGCCAGCTTTAAGGCATAAAACAGAACTCCTGGAGGGGTAATGTCAATTTCACAGGAAACAGAGGGGATATTTAAATTCCTGTAAATAAGAGGACTGCCAAGGCCATGAATGAGCAAAACTCCAAGACAAGACTCATGCTCCAGAGAAAATGGAATGGGCCTTGCACTTCACTTTTGTCTTAGGTTGATCTTGATGGAGGAGCTAAACTCTGGAGAGCAATAGCCAACACGAAGCTAATTTGCAAAGAATTTGAAAGGTATTTATCGTGTTTTGTATTTGTTATCTCCTGGTGTTCAAGGAAATCTCTATCCTGTCACTAACAGGATACATACATAAGAAGCAGACTGCTTAGGAACTAATTTGAGTTAACACTTTTAAATATACAAATATGTAGGGTGCAACAAAACATTACAAGACAAACAAAGCAAACAGAAATGATGGCCCTTCCAAAGGAACAATAATAAAATCCAGAAACTGCCAATGAAGATGATCAGATTTTGGACTACCAGACAAAGACTTTTTAAATAAATTATAGTCAATATAATGAAGGAAATAAAAGAAAAACAGGGAGAAAATATTAAAGGATATCACAGAAAAAAATGAGTGAATAAAAAATGAGTGAATATGAGAATATCAGTAAAGAGATAGAAATTTTAAACATATTTTCAAAATTACAGGACCGTAACAAGAGAATGCTAATATAGCCGTATCCCTGCAGGGACCCAGTTTCATCAATTTTAACACTTTTTTCACATAGATTCAGCAATTTTAACATATTGTCACATTTGTCATGTCATTCTGTCTATCCATCAATCCATCTATCTGTTCAGTTATTTGTCTATCGATTTGCTTGTCTATCCACTTATCATTCCATTTTCTGAATACTTGAGTGTGTGTTCATATATCTGATTCCTTGAACACTTAATACTACTATGTACATTTCCTAAAAACAAGGGTATTCCTTATTTATCCACCTTAAGAGCAGTTACTGAGTTTAAGATATTTAATCTTGATATAAAGATTATATTCTATATTCAATTTTTTTATATATCCCAGTAATGTCTTTTTGATCCTTTACTCCTTTCTTGTTGGCTCCTGTGTCCAGTATCATATATGCCTGTAATTGTCATTGTCTCTTTACTTGCTCTTTCTCTCTCTTTTTTTAATATCTGAACATGTATACAGCATAAACTTCCCTGTCTCAACCATTCCAATGAGAACCTTTCAGTGGGATTAATCATGTTCATTATTTTGTGGTACCCTCATTATCTTGCATTACTTAGGCTTTCCCATTTCCCAAAATATAAATCTTACACCATTTTGCATTAACCCCCATTCCTCTTGTCCACATCTTCCCCAGCAACCTCCATTCTATTTTCTGTCTCTATGACTTGGTATATTCCTTGATATTTTCATTGTAGTTACCATGGTACTTAAATTTAACATCTTAAATCTGTAACAATCTTCTTTGTTTTGTGACCAATTTAGCTTCAGCAGAACACACAAATTATCTTCCTATAAACCTCCATCCTGCTACCATTATGTAGTTCTTTTTACAATTACATATTTACACATTATGAATCTGAAATCACTAATTTATCATTACCTTTTTTTGCATTTGCCTTTTACATCTTATAAAAAGTAAAAAAAAAACCAAAAAAGTGGATTTAAAAATCCTTGTCATTACTCATACTTGAGATTTTATTTATTCATTGGCTTTGATCTATTGTCTGTTCTCCTTTCCTTTCAACCTGCAGAACTCTCTTTAGCAACTCTTGTGAGGTTGATCTTCTGATGATGAACTCCCTCAGCTTTGGTTTATCTGAGAATGTCTTAATCCCTCCCTCATATTTGAGACATTTTGCCAAATATAGAATTTTTGGTTGGAAGTATTCTGCTTTTAGCACTTTAAATATGTCCTCCTTCTGCCTTCTTGACCCCACAGTTTCCAGTGACAAATCTGTACCCTATGTTATTGAGGCTCCCTTTTCCATGATATATTGCTTCTCTTTTATGACTTTAATTCTCTATCTTTGGCAATCAACAGTTTGATTATAATATGCCACAGTGTGAGTTTATTTGGATTGCATTGAACATCTTGTTCAATGTGTACATGTCTTTCATTATCTTTGAGAAGTTTTCAGGCATTATTTATTTAAATATTCTTTCTGCCTCTTTTCTCTTTCTTCTCCTTTAAAGATTTCCAAAATGCTTAATGGTATCCTGAAGATTCCTTGGGCTCTATTCACATTCAGTCTTATTTCCTTCTAATCCTCAGACTGGATGATTTCAATTGTCTTATCTTCAAGTTCACTGATTCTTTCTTTTGCCAGCTCCAATCTGCTGTCTAGGGAATTTTAATTTTTCTTACTCCTATCTTCATCTCTGTTTGGTTCCCTTTTTAATTTTCATCTCTCTCGATATTTTCTTTGTATTCGCCTATCATTTTCCTGATATCCTTTGGTTCTTTGGACATGTCTTCCTCCAGCCCTTTGAGCACATTTAAGACCATTAAAAAAAAATCTTTCTCTTGTATGTCTCAGGTCTGGTTTTCAACCCTGATGGTTTCTAATGCTTTATTTTTTTTTCCTTTGTCAGGGTCATTACTTCCTGCTTCTTTCTATGTTTTGAAATTTTTTTTGAAATCTGGGTGTTTTGATATTTTAACTTATTTTCCCTTGAATTTAGATACTGAGGTATCCATTCCTTAAGCTTGTATCCTGCCAGTGTTATGATAGAGTTCTCTTTGAATACAGGAATTAACAAAAAAAAAAAGAAGGAAAAACATAAACCAATTTTCTAATCCTTGCAGATTGATTTGTGTGAGTGTTTCCTTTAGAGTTTACCCATACAATGAATTTAGAAAATAGCTCCAAGTTAAAATGTAGGAACCACCCTAAACCTTTCTATTCATGTGACTTGTCTTGAGCATCTGTATGTGGTCCTGAAAACCCCAATTTACATGGATGTGAATGTCCCCTCTTCCCTAGGACATTCCCTGTGGTTCTGGGAACTGCACTATTGGTCTCCAACATCATTCTGTAGGACGGCTCTTCAAGATGTTTCTTACACTCAAGGCAAATTCTGAGAAGATTACCCCAGGCTACCACCAGACACATTAAGCCAGACATCCATGCTTCCAGCGTGTACACAAGAATCACTTTGCTGCCTCTGATACTGGAGTCAGAAGACCACACTGGGAGTGTGGGCTGGTACTGCACCAAACTGGTGAGGGGTGTAGAGAGTCCAGTAAAGACTTCATGAGATCCTAAAACTTTCAAGTAGCCATTTTCTGTACATCAGTCATTTAACTTTTTTCTGCAGCTTTGAGAAAGATGCCCTTGTGAGTTGTTGCTTGTTGTTCAAAGCTTCTGTGGAGGGAAAGAGCCCTGAGGTGTCTCATTCCAACATCTTGACTGGGGCTGTCTCTGCATATTGAATTTGATCGCTAATAATATCTCTGTTTCACTGAATCAACTCTCCATTTTTTCTTGTGTTTCTCAAACATGTTGCTTTGATTGGCTCCTTTGGTTATACAGACCAGTTCTAAAACAAATGAAGTCAATAGTTTGCTATTCGTATTCCTATAATCTTTGCCCCTGGGAACTTTAATCTTCAGTTATTTTATGAACTCTCCAAATGTACTCTTCATTCATCTTCATGCTCTTTTTTTTTTTAAAGGAAAGACAGAGAGAAGGAAGGAAGGATAGAAGGAAGGAAGGAAGGAAGAAAGGGAAACATTTTTAAACATTTTCTTGTTTTATTGTATTCTGTTTCTCCGTTTTTGTTACATGGGCTGGGGCCGGGAATCGAACCGAGGTCCTCCGGCATAGCAGGCAAGCACTTTGCCCGCTGAGCCACCGCGGCCCGCCCTTCATGCTCTTTTATAAGCTTCTCTTTAAGATTCCACTTAGGTTCACGGTTTCATGAGGTTTCTCTAGTTCATGCAATCCACCTCCCTGCCAATTCCATGTATGTGGATATTGGAGTTTTAAGTGTCTTGTTCTACGTTAGAGATTTTTCCCACAATTTTGGTATTTGTTCATCCTCTTTTACCAATTAGGCTGGGGGGGGTGCCTGAATATCAGTCAACACAATGTCTCGGTGGCCCACCAGTTACAGTGGTTGAGGGAGTTGTAACTCACTAAGGATAGGTCAACGTTCAGGTTAAAAAACATGAGACTGAGTAACCAGTTTATAAACCCAAGCCAAAGTAGTTCAGACACTACATGCTTTTTACAGACAATAGTCCACAGGTAAGGAACACTGAAGAAAATCAGAAGGGTGACAAGGATAATCAGTGATTTATACTATTTGGTCATCTCCACCAATGGGCTGTAAGCATCTTCACATAACGGTTCCATCGCCTATTTGGTTATCCCCATAAAACAGTCTTATATTATAAAAGATGCTCACAATTTTTGTTGTGTGACAATAAAAGAAGAGAGGTAATATTTAAACGAGTAACAAAAAAGAAGAATCTTCAAAGAATTAGAAATTTAAAATGTCTGCACGTGTCTGAATTGGATCTATTTCACAGAACATTTCTACTAATTGATAGAAAATCCCCAACAGATGTAGTTTAATACAGTGCTGAGTTTTAAGAGATGATTTCATAGTGGGAAGAAAAAACCCAGAGGGGTAAATGATTCAAATAATATTGCAAATTAATCTGCGTTAAAAGCATGTAAGTACAAATATTTTCACTTATTTTGCCACTTTTCAACGTATTTAGTTATTATTTAATCATTTAGAAAGAAATTATATCCAGTAAATTTAAGTGCTCTTGACAGCTTCCACTGGACAAATATTTGCTTTCTCTTCCATGGAAGGTTTTCAAACTTTCCCTTTAATGTTTTCTGGAATTATTATGCAATTTCCTTTAAATCAACTAACATAAATTCACTAACCTATTGTGCAACAAGGATGCTTGGAAACCCTCCTATGATAACTGTCATGTTATTGGGGTGAGGATTTTTAGATGAATAGACCAGTTGCAGGGAATTAAATTTTAAGAAAAATATCACCGTGTTTTAGATACCAAAACGCTGTTGTGTACTTGAATTAAAAATGAGAGGTCATCCTAAGACTGAAGGTAATTGGATGATTATTAAAGGAACAGCATATTTAATTGTCATCAGTTGGAATGAAGTCCATTAAAAGAAAGCCATACAGAATAATGCTTTGCAATGACAGGCAATAGTTTTAATATCAATTAATTCCTTCTTTATCCATCCATATAATGTGGAAGAAAATTCATGGAAAGGAAGAGAGAAAGGAAGGAGTCCACCTGCTTAAACAAAGAATTCATGAAATTATTTGACAAAAAATATTCAATCTAATATCACTTTATGCAGAAGGTGGTCTTGCCTTAAGTTTGACTCTTTTTTAGTTTTTGCTTAAAACACATATATGATTATTCAAATTTTTCACTTTTGCTTAGAGATCAATCTCTTTCTCTTACTTTTCACGATAGAATGTTGTTTCAGAATGTGCAAGATTTATGTGAGCTAATATTTACAAAATGATTGCATTTCCAAAAGACTTGTAATTTTATAAGAAATAGGACATTCCTCTATCAATCTGGATTAATATTACTTAATATTGGTAGAGGGAAAACTATATCAGAGCTTTAAATTATCTTTTTAATTTAATCATTAAAATAAGGCTGTGAATTAGGCACAATTCTTATTCTAATTTTACAGTTGAAGGGACTGCGGCAACAAAGGGTAAGTATTGGTCAAATTCAGAGGAGTCATAGAGTGGAAAAGCTCTTATTTGAGCACAGCGTTTCTAATACACCTTCTTTCTCTCCTGTTTATTTACCATATCTTTCAAAGAACCCAGCTAGAAAATTGAAGCCTTTTTATCAGATTTACAAGTCCTCAGAAAAATGCTACATATTCGTTTACCCTTGTTTATCTAATCATAGTCTTTCAATAATTACTATTGACATTAATTATAATTTATTTCATGCATTTAGCACTATACCTGTATTCTTTCAAAATTATTATACAAACATTATGTTCATATTTTCCATTGTAAAAACTATCAATCAACAGTAAAGTACATAGGAATTCTTCAAGAAATAGTTTCACACCATAAATATTTTGGTAGGACATATTTTTTTCCATCTGTCTGCATTTTGAGAAATTTTCTATCTCTTTAGAGATAGGTTTCCCTCATTCTCTTGAACCAGAATTTAGCATTTCACATCCTGGAATTACTACAATGATAAACATTTAGGTCATTTTTCTTTCTCTTGCTCCCCGCCTTTTTTTTTTAACAAACCATCACCAATAGATACATTTTGCTATAGACATTATCCTTTTTTCTTTTCTATGTATATTTATCCAAATCACAAGTGATTAATAAATTGATTTGCTTTATCTTCCAAAGTGTTATATATTTTTCAAATCCTTTAGTTTCTTTCCACTACAATAAAAACACTGAAATTTGCAGTAGAGTTGACCTCACCTATGAATCAGAAAAAAAAGCAAGCAGATAGCTATAACTCATAAAAATGGCATATGGCTAATAAGTGCTTAACTCCTCTGTGGTTTTTTTTTATTTACAAAATAATTAGTGAAACTGAATAGATTGTAAGGCTATAGAAGTGAAAGAATATGTCTAGGAAGATATTTTTGAGAGCTTCAGGACTGAAATTAAGAATATGCCTTAATAAAACTTACAGTTCATCATGTTTTATTACTTACTCAGTATCTGACCCACTTCTCTTGACACATACAACCACATATAAACACACATTACAAATAATAACAATGAAAATAATATAAGTTTCTGCAAAAAGTCCCACCTACTACATAAGTGAGGGCCCTTAAGAGAGGCAAAGGCTACTTTTTGAATATCTAGAACATATTTAGTTATTTTTAAATGGGGGAGTATCTGTTGAAATAAGTTACTGAGAAGATGCAAACAAACCAAAACTTTCCCCATGTTCTTCCTCTAAAAACCCACAATAATTATTAGGTTTTATATTAAATTGTAATTATTTTAAATTCACAGATGTACTATGGATAGCTTTTCATTTTCAGACTTAAGCTACTGGCATTTTCAGAAATTTGTTTGCATATATTTAATGCCTTTTCATGAATGTACCTTTATATGAAAAAATGTATAAAATTTCATTTATCAGTTTGTCAAAAAAAAAGCTAATTCTTGTATTGTCAAGCTACATAAAGCATTTTCAGTTTATTAACAATTTTTTTCCAACTGGTGTTAAAGGTTGCCTTATATTTGTTTGCATAGGAATGCTAATTTTAATAACTTATAAAAAATACCTGAAAATAGAAATGGTTTTCTTTTCCAGTACACACAGTAACTAGTACACTTGGAATGAATAAGTTCTTTAATAAGTGTTAGCAGACGTTTACTCTATGATTTAAATCAGTGGTCCTCTGACATCCTGATCTGAGTTTACGTTTTGGGTGTTTTTGAAAATGCAGATTCCTTGGGCCACACTCTCAGAGATTCTCATTCAGTGCCTATGAACTAAGTACTTTTGGTGATTCATTTTCTGAATCATTAGTTTAAATTTGCTTAGTGACCTTATAAGCATAAAACTGTGAATGGCTTCCACAAATATAATTTTCATTTTTTAACATATTTCCATATTCCCTGCCCCTCAATTGAAGCTGCATTTAATAAAATTTTAATAAAGCATAATGGCCTTGAAATGTTCCTTTATTACCTGAAAATACTGTAATGGATTCATATGTTTAAAATACTAATGAGTGTCTTGGGTTTACTTCGAATTATTAGCTCATTCTTAACTAAGACTTTGAATACTCGTACAAATCTATCTTTATAGTGATTAGAAAAAATATATATAATTACTTCTCATTTATTTCAGTCTTAAAGACATAACTGATTGCTCCATTTTGAGAATTTTTACATAAAGTCTTACTGTCATAATTTAAGGTAATATTAATTTCATATTCCATGGTTTCTAAGGTGCTAGAGTTAAGGAACATCATTGGTTTAATAATATTCGAGAAAAATACTTTTCTACACAAAATATATAAATTATTAAATAAATCCAAATTACAGAAAAATTATATGCAAAACAAATATTTTAATAGAAGAAAACAAATGTTATAGTCTTAAGTAGGAATCTTTTATAGGTAAGATATAAATGGCTGCCGTTTGTTAAACAACTTCTAGAAGAGTATCAAGAATTCCACTAAGAATTGTTGACTCATAACACTATTATGTTTGTAGGACAACCACATATTTTATTTTGAAATGTGTTAAGCAGTTTTTAAAATTGTATTTGCATCTAATCATGATGATCACAATGCAACTACTTGTATAAAATGCTTTTCTAAGCATTTTCTAACAATGGTGCTCTATACTGGCAGGAATAAAGACATTTTGAAGCTTTACTATGTACTTACAAACTGGGAAACCTAATTTGGCCATTTAAAATCAATGAGACCCAGTTTCATCATCTGTATAGGTGAATAACAATCCCTCATATATAACAATCCATCTGTGTAGGCGGGTAACAATAACATCTTCCACCTTACTGTGTCATTGTGAAGATTTAAGGATGATAGCACATGTAAGATCCCTAATGCCATCCTTGGCACAGAATTCAATCACAATACCTTTATCCATCTCTTTATAATCCAGGAACCCAAATTAATTTTCTTTCTCCTTTATACCTGCCACTACCATTCTATATTTTGAGTTTCCTGTTCACACAAATGAGCAAAAGAGTTTGATTTAGAATCTCTTGAATATCAATTCATCCTCAGGGCTTGTTTGCCTTATTTTATTTTAACTCATCTTCAAGCATAATCCTATAATCACCACCAATTCATAATGTCTCATATTTCTCCTCTTTCATTTTTCTACTCCATCATTATTAATTCTTTGCACTCCTATCAGAGATATTCAAAGTCAATGTGACATGATCTTCCTGTTTTAAAAACTTCTACAACTTCCCCGTTTTAAAAATAAATTCAAATTTCCTTAGCATGGATTATAAGAATTTTCATGATATAGCTACAACTTATCTCATAGCAGCCCTCCAAATAGTCTCAACAACTTTCTTTTCTTCCATTTTGTTATAAGCCTTGTTATTACCTTTGCCAAGAACAAACTTCCCCACTGCTTTCAAGACTCTAATTAAGTAACTCCTTTTCTTTGAGTTTTTCTGAATTCACTACTTAGTTTGTATGCATAATTAGACCTATTATACACTTCCTCCAGAGCATTTTTATTATTGAGGTCCATCAATTCATTAAATATAAACACAAAAGCCTTAATGTTTCAAACTACATCCCCAATTATGCCATACCAACATTTAGTGCTAAATAAAAAATTAAAAGGTATAGCCCTATATCTTTATTTGCAATTATTTTTCATTATAAAATCTTTTCATTCAATTTCTAAGTTTCAGAGCTGTTTAAGACTTTGATTTAATTTCTTATTTAAACTTCTTTTCACCTCCCTCCAGTGTTGTAGTCCTACAGCACAGCTATCCTAAAGAAGAAGGTATAGAGCTGGCTTTGATGTAATTTGTTCTCTACTTCTCTCTTCTTCTTTTCATGTTCCCTTGAGATTGAGACAGAGAACAGAAAGAAAGGAAAATGGCTTTCTACTTTGGAATCTAGAGACTCTTCCTCCTCCTCTGTCTCTACGATACCATATCTTCCAAGTGCCCCCTTCCCTTACTCTGCTTATATAGGGGAAACTGGATGAAACTGAAGCATAAACAGACGTCCAACTTTTGACTTCCTTTTTTTATTTTCCTCAGATGTTTCCCAAATTTATGAGCATTTCTCTTTGGGACCACTTTTCATTCAGTGATAAAGGTGAAACAATACCTTCCTGTTCTACAGATGGTGGAAAGAAAAAAAATAAATGTTCCTTGGTCAATCAGTACCAGTTACCTAGGACTTGTGGTCAATAAGCTTTAATTCAATTGAAGGTATTTCTCACTAATATGGTATTTTTGTCATTCTTCAATAGTTCTGTATAGAGCATCAATTCTATGTCAATAGAGACATCGCTGTCTTCTGGCCAATTTTACAAACTGGAAGTGGTATTAATCCCAAGCACAAGTTCTTATTTAAGGTATTATTCTTTTAAATATGCCCTAATGAAATAATTTAATTTCAGTGTCCATTTCCCCTCTCCTCTCTATTTCTGAAATCCAGGAATTGAATTAAGTATAGGCTCAGTCTATTGCTAGAGTCTCCACTTGTGTTTTCAGGAGTATGATCTTCATTCTGTATGACATTACTTAAGGATGTGAAACATTTCTTAGATTAAGTTTCTTCATTATTCACTGTGGAATGTATCAGCTGGAGAAAAATCTGCATCAGATACCTGAAATGAATTTACTGTTCATACATTTGCACTGTCCCACTTAAGGTACAATGCAGACCCATGTGCTTTCTAACACTATATAATTTAAGTTTCCAAATTCCATAGTCATTGTTAGCAATCAGAATGTATCTAACAAACCAACCCAATGCCAACTTGACCATGTGGTGAGAGAAGGATATATTTTGAGCTATGGATATAGTACTTAAATTCAAGTATAGCTCCTAAAAATGCCCCTTGTAGGTCCTGACTGATGAATGGAATTTCACTTTCTTACTCTTCTGACTGAAACCTAGAACCACAAAATCTAGGGCACTTGGTAATACAATCTGTTTACCACATCTGCTTGCACATTGAGCTGAAAATCATGCAAAAAAAATAGCAAATAGTTGTTGCTTTCCCAATGCCTAAAAGCTTTAACTACAGAAAGCCTCTTCCTTCCTCATAGCATCCTAAATCTTTCCTTAAGATGTGCTTGTTTACTGAAAGTTTCTCAGGGATCACATAAACATTCTAATGATTGAATTTTCATAGCTCAAAATCAGGTAGCAGCAGGTTTACAAAATAAGATCCATACTTTGATGAAGTTCCCGGAATATTTTTACTGAATTGAATGACTGCAAAAAAAAAAAAATAGTTATTTCCTTGTATAAAAATAATCTCTCACCTGTGGAGAGTATGTCATTTGTTTACAGCACCTCCCCAATCTTCATCAGTTAGGACAAAAGCACAACTCTAAAAATGGGCAACCTGGGCCAGGATTAACCTTGCAAACCACCAAGGTGAAAAGCCAAATTGGAAAAGCATTTGCTCTCTGACTGAGATAGGAGAGTGGAAGTTTTAGGACTGCATTCCCCTCAGAAGCTTTGAACAGCTAGTGAGAACTAACGGAAACATCTTTCTCAAAGCTCCAGAAAACAGTTAAAATATTGCAGAACAGGAAGAGCACTGGATCTAGAAAAAGGTCACTTAGTAGCATCCTGGCTAACCTTTACCCTGCCCGTCAACAGTTTGGTGCAGAGCTGGCCTATGTGGTCCTCACACACCTTCTTCCAGAGCAAGCAGAGTGATCCTTGTGCACAAAATGGTATCATGAATGTCTGGTCCAATCTGTCTGGTGAGGGGCTGAGAAATTTGCCATTCCAGAACTTGCCTACAGAACTATGTGGAGGAGCAATCAAGTTGTGTTGCATGGAGCAATGGATTTAGCTGCCTATAGGACACAGAGATAGTCTTCAGACTGTGAGGAAACTGTTTATTAGAGATGAAAGGGCATTTGTATAAATGTAAATGAGGGAATTTCCAGGGCAACATATGAATATCCCAGACAAGATATCTTCTCATAAAGTATAAGGGAGGCCTCTATGCTTTGACCTGGAGCTATTCTCTAAACTCATTGTATGCGTAAACCCTGAAAGACAGCAATTGAACAGGTCAATCTACAAAGGTTGGAAAAAGCGTTCTCTTTTTATTCCTCTTTCTCTTTGTTAACTCATGGCATTCAAAGAAAACACTGTCTTAACACTAGCTGGATACAAGCTAAGGAAAATAAGCCTCAAAGTCTAAGGTCCAGTGGTAATACATTAAAATATTGAAATGTCCAGTTTTTAACAAATGACTACAAAACATAAAAGAAACAGGAAGCCATGACCCAGGTGAAGAAGAAGATTAAATCATGAAAAACCATCAATAAGAAGGATCAGACCTGTGACATTCCAAAGACTTTCTAAATATTCTCCAAGAGCTAATGGAAAACATGGATAAAGTACTGAAGGAAATCAGGAACCCAAAAAATGAACAGAAAGAGAATATCAAGAGAGAGATGGAAAATATGAAAAGAAACCAGCTATGTCATGTTTACTACCCTTTTTGTCCCTGTTCCTCTCTCCAATCCTTCCAAAACCTCTGACTGTGAGAAGGAAACATTCCTACTATGCCTACATACTGCAAAAACAAACAAACAAACAAACAAAGAACCAGTGTGAGTCCATCTAAAGAAGAATTTAGAACAATTTACCCTTTTGTTCTTTAATGCAAAAGATAACCTCAAATACAATAAGCAGTATTTATATACTTACTTTGTGCTTGGGACAGCATCATCTAATATAAACGATGCAAACCATTGTCCTCATTAAGCAAACAATTTGGTGGCAGCAAATGCACACTAAGCAATCATTATAATAAATAAGGCTAATGTAATGTGGAATGCAGGATGCAACACTGAAACATACAGATGAGTTTGAGAGAAGCAGGGAACAGTAATGCTATCCAAGAGAAGCCTCTTAGAGGAAGAAGCCTAGAACACTACATTTCCAAGTAATACTGCTTGATTTCCTGCATTTCTGTGAACCTGAAATGTAATTTTTGACAAACACAGTTAAAAGAGAAACATTGATTTCTTTGTTCCTTTCATGTCTCCTTTTGTTTTAGTCACAGAAGAAAAGAAAAACATATGTTTGACAAAGTAAAATCAATAACTGTAAAAATTAACTTACTTTTTCCAATAACTGAATTACACATGCACATAAATAATGCATTTAGTACAAAAGAGAGAGATTTATGTTGTTGAAATAACATTTACTGAGGCAGATAAGATTGCTATGAGAAATGCCCTGTGGCACTGAAAATAAAGTACAGCGGATTTTCTGAGATCTATACATAATTTTTATATAGAAAGTATGAAAATATAAAGCCTGCTTCAGTAATGATGAGTATTGCCTTTCTTTCCCTTTTTTTCAATTTTACCAAAGTCTGTATAATTTTCATTTACCTAACAAAATATAACTCTTTTGGTAATGGGTAAGTAGATTTCGAATGTGATCATATTTTGTTTCTCCTGTTTTTATGGGAACACAGACTGCTATCAAAGAAAATTATGGATAGTTCACAAAAACGCGCACAGCATGTACTACTTCTATACATAAATGCAATGTTGGGGAAAATGTATCCATACTTTTAAGTATAAATTCCTTAAGAAAAATTTCCTTAAGTATATATTTTGACTTGAGTGAAACTACTTTTATGTTTTTTAACCTCACTGAAGAAATGTTTAAATCCTACGTAAACTGTCACACAAGTAAACTGTCAGTTTGGATATTTTAACTGATTACAGAGAAGAATCATGTTCCATTGCACTCACCCTCTGGCTAATGAATATTTGCAAGTTTCTAGTAAAATGTAAGTATAGCTAAGTACCTAATACATAACACAGAGTAAATGTACACATTATTCTGCTTGAACAAAAATAACACTAACATAGAACCAACAAAACCCAGCAATTTATCTTAAAATAAGTGTCTCTTTTGTGTTGCACAAATGGGAATAAATGTACTATCTTTCACATGCTATATAATTACAGCAGATGGAAACGTTTTTCCTAGATTGAGAACTTGGCATTTTACATGTTTAATTTGGCTCAAGATACAACATTTATAGAACTGCATTCCAGGCAGTGATTTTCTAAAAGATTCCCTATTGAATATGAATGTAATCACGTTAAATATTCCACCCAGAAATTATAATCCTAACCCTAAAGGTTATTCCTTGGCCATAAAACAAAAACATAGTCCTTTTTACTATATTTTCTAGCCCACTGAGCAGAATTATTTAAATTACTACTCCAGGGTAATAACTGACTTCAATTTGAATATGAATACAATTAGCTTTAACTAACACCCAAAAGGATGTTTAGGTATATTAATTAAGCATGATTTTCCCATGGTATGTTGATTAAGGCAATGGCTGTTACTACATGACTGGCAGGAAGAGGAGGGCAAGAAAATTTGAAACATCTCTGTCAAGGATATCTTCATTTTACTCTTGTACTTGCTTAGGGGGATTGGGCTGCATACATACATCAGTACAAATCATCAACTCATGTTGATTCTTAGAATAATCATTACATTCATCATGGTAAGAGAGGAAGGCAAGACAGTTTAGAAAATTCCCCAGGTGACCACTGAATGGCTTACTGGGGGAGGTTTGAACGTAGTACTTAATCTACAGGAAATCATTCAATACAATTTAATATCCAGGAGATGAGGTCACCATGAGAACTAGACAGGGACCTGCTGAGCTTTTCTAAAATGTGCCACTCTTTCTGAGGAATATACATTGGCTTCAGGAAAAAACAAAAACTGATGAGAGCATATGCAAAAAAGAATAAAAGGAAATTGTAGAGTTTGAGAAAATAGCAAGGTGTTCAGTACGAAGTAAAAGATGTGTGAGTCAAGTGTGCGCTGAGTGAACATGTTTTTCCTCCCATTCTCAAATAAAAGAATGAAAGGGATAAAACAATGACCATTTTAAACATTGCTTTACTATGTATTATAAGAAAATCTTAATATGGGTATAACCCAGAAGGGAAATAAATCTATGAGGAAAAGCAGGAGTTATAAGCAAGGTAAAGGAATTGATGATGAGAAAAACATACAAACAAGAGAAGACGCAGAATCTGCTTCCGAGGCTACATGACTCAAGTGATGCTTTTCTTATACTGGATGGTTTTAAATCTTTTGTTATAGTGAACACTTTCTTCTAGCGAAATGCCATAGAGATGCCCACGACTGTAAGATAATGTCTACCTCAGAACCAATACTTGCAGCTGAGCACAACTGGAAAACCTCTGAAACTGTTAACCACAGTATGAAAAGCATCCTTTGATAGATGAATGGGTAAAATAAAAGAGTGGTACAGCCATACAGCAGAGAATTATTCAGTGCTAAAATGGATTGAGCTATTAAGCCATGTAAAAGCACGGATAAATATTAATGCATATTGCTAATTAATTAAGCCAGTCCAACAAAGCTATATATATTTGTTTTGTATGCTGTATGGTAGGAATCACATTTCATTCTTTTTCTATGTGAGTATTCCATTATTGCAGCACCATTTGTTGATTTTTTTTTGCCTGTTTGTTTGTTTTTTCTTTTTTCTTTGCTTGTTTTGCGAGGTGCATGGGCTGGGAATCAAACCTGGGTCTCCCACATGGCAGGCAAGAATTCTGCCATTGAACTACCCTTGAACCCCTTGAAAAAGCTATATCTTTAGAGATGGTAAATGGGTCACTGGACATCAGGGTTTGGGGTGGAGGGTGGAGAGGTTTCATAAGTGACACACAGGGTATTTTTAGGATGGTTAAGTATGATAAATTATCATGCATATCCATGAGTACATGCTTATATAAAAATGATTGAATAAATAAATAAGTGATAGACAGTAGGCCAATATCCTATGCAAAGAATTCTAAATAATTTACGTAGAAACTCTCCCTCAAAAGAGGTGAGAACATAGCTCTTCACTCTTTAAGTGAATTCCTTCCCAAGAGTACAGTGTGGGAAACAGGGAGGACAAAGGTAATTTTATGGTGGAGGAATCCGACCTCGGCTAGGTGAACAAAGTTATCATCACAGTGATAAGTCAAATTGATAAAATCTCCCCTTGATATTGTGATCACAATGAAACTTTACCTCTGAGGCTTCCCTTCCCAAAACACGTAAAAATGAATTTAACAATATACTTAATTAAAAATAATGCATCAACATTGGTTCATTAACTATGAAGAATGTACCATAGTATTCTACTGTCAACGTTCAGCAATTAAAAAAATAAACAAAATCAGAGGCATCAATGTTCAGTGAGAGCATCCAAATCATGCTCTTGGGTTGGGTGGTTATGGGACATCACCAAGTCCTTACCAGAGAAATAAATGAAATGCAGCTAGATTTTACAAAGACTGGTCCTCGATGAGTAAAATGATGTGGATTAGAAGTCTGTGGTTTCAGATAGAGTTTATCTGAGTATCCCTGCAGAGATCCAAACCTACTTGAAAGAGTACATTTTATTGGATTAGTCATTTGATCCTTTAGCAAAAGAATTAATGAAGTCATAGCTGGTTTCTGTGCCACAATAGGCTTTCTTCTCCATATCCATTTTGAAAAATTATTGAAGTTATCTCTATTTGCAGATGACATAATACTTCACACAGAAAATCAGAAATAATCCACTAAAATTTATCAGAACTAATAAATTCTGCAAAGTTGCAGAGTATAAGGAAATATGTAAAAATCAATTATATTTCTATAACCTGCAAGGAAAAATCTGAAAAAAAGGAATTAATAAATCAATTATTTTTACAATGGCATCAAAAGAAATTGCAGATATTGACAAGCTGATTTTAAAAGTCATATGGAACACAAATGACCTAGAATAGTAAAAAGAAAACTCAAAAAAGAAGAAAAATGTAAGAATACTCACACTTTAATTTCAAAGTTATGATAATCAAGACTATGTGATTTTGGCATGAGAGTAGACATATAACTCATGCAATAAAATTGAGAATCAACAAATAAACTTCACATTTATGGTCAATTGATTTCTGACAAGTGTTTCAAGATGAGTCAATGGAGGAAAGACTAATTTTCTCAACAATGGTGCTGATTCAACTGGATATCCTCTGCCAAAGTATGAGCTGCATCTCTGCATCAGACCATATATAGAAATAACCCAAAATGGATAAACAATTAAATGTTAAAGCTAAAACTATAAAACTCTTAAATGAAAGTATAGCCATAAATCTTTATGGCTTTGTTTTTTAGATATGATACCAAAGCATAAGTAACAAATGAAAAGTTTGATAATTGGGCATCATCAAAATTTCAAACTCTTGTGCTTCAATTGACAGCATCAAGAAAACGAAAAGGTAATACACAAAATGGTAGAAAAATTTCCTAAATCATATGTCAGATAAGGAATGCAAACATAAAAATATGTAAAAATATCTTACAACTCAATAATAAAAAGGCAAATAAGTTAAAATGGGAAGATTATTTGAATAGACATTTCTTCAGAGAAGATGTACAAATAGTCACTAAGCAATGAAAAGATGCTCAACATCACTAATTACTAAAGTAATGCAAATCAAAACCACAATAAGATACCCCTTCACATCTACTATGATGGCTTTAATCCAAAAGGCAAAAAATAACTATTTTTTTTTAATTTTTGCTTGTGAAGACATGGAGACAAAGGAGTCAACGTATATTGCCAGTGGGAATAAAGTGGTACAGCCACTTTGGAAAACAAGTCCGCCAGTTTCTCCAAAGTTTCAATATAACGTTACCATAGGACCAAGCAATTCCTCTCCTTAAGCGATAAAGATATATTTTCGTGCAAGAATTTATACAAAGATGTTCATAGCAGCCTTAACCATAATAGTCAAATTGTGGAAACAACCGAAATGTCCATCAACTGGTGAACCTGAATCAGAGTGAAGACACGACTCTTCAAATGTACTAAATGCCACTGAATTTTACACACGGAATTATTAAGTTATATAGTATGTGAATTCTATAAGCTCAATAAAGCTGTTTTTAAAAATTTTTTTTAAGTATGCAGGGGATTCTAATGGTCCATATCAATCAAAGAGGTATCACATCGGCCCTGAATCACGATGTCTGATGACATCAAAGTTCACTAGAGATTTTTCATGAGATTTCTAAATCTCACATCACTCTCTGGGCCCAGCAGTCAAACCTGTCCCCACCCCCACACCCCACACCCCACACCTCCCCAGAAATGGAAACCAAGGGATTAGTTCCATGCTGGCGATGTGACACAGAGCAGAAATAGACGGGTTAAAAAAAAAAAGGCACCACAACATTGCTTATTAATGGCATGAGTTACTCAACTAGAAAGCAAATGTTGCATTCAGCAAGTATTGAGTATTAAGGATATGACTGAAAGCAGAGATACCTAAGTTTACCTAATGGGCAATGTGTAAATTATTTCCCTGAAAAGGTGATGATTCACATTACCTGTGAAAAATTTTCCCTTTTTGAGCATGGCCCTTGCCAAATCCTCTGAAAGCATTCATTTTCTCACAGAAGGCAAAAAGTCTCACAGGCTCCAGTCTTTGAACCATCCAAGACCTCTATTATGGGCAAAAGTTGGTAACCATGAGGGCAGTAATTTCTGTATAAAAACAGCATCTCTCAGTTCAATATGCCACCCCTCTTCAGGTTTGAATGTAGTCCAAGCAGATACTTGGGGTACCATAATCTGTGGGTAGGTGCATCTTCATGACAGCCACAGTCTTTTGGGAAGAACACAATGCTCCTAATGATTTAATGGACCACAATGCTCACACAAAGGTCATCTTTGGTAACAGTAATTAGGGGGATGGAATCTGGTGCATCAATAGAGTGTGTCAACATTACACTTATGAAGGTCTATGGTTTGACATCTAGTCATCCAAAGAGAATTATTTTTTTTCCAGTTACAATCCCTTTTATTTTATGTACTAGGTTGAATTTGTCTGTTGAAAGATGGCAAGTTTCTTTGCTCTCACTAACTATAAAGAACCCGTTTCCCCTCAGACTGGAAACATATGCTCCTTTCATCTGACTCTCCTTTCAGCTAAGAGGAAAATTTTTTCAGATTATCTAAGTGCTCTGTAACTGCATCATGGTTTTCTTCTTTGCCACTTAATACTCTTAAGTTACGTCTTATTTCTGAGATGGCCATGCCTAAATCCTGAAAATAGAGATAAACTTCATAGGTATATCTGAGAGTGAAAACACTTAACATTTAAAATTCAAACAGGTCCTGAAGGAAGGGGGAGACTTTTAAAAATTTTTTCTCTAGTTTCTGAATTCCCTAAAAATATGTGTGTGTTGCTTTATTAAACAAACAAGCAAACAAACTGAATGCCCATCTATGATGTGGGGTTCTAGGCAATTTTTATTGCAATCTTTTCACCTTTAAGAAATTTTATTCTAGAAGGTCTTGTTTCTAAAAAGAAAAAAAAAATTATGCTGCTTATAGAGATTTTAAGCTCATACTATGAAACTAGTAATAGTAATTCAATTCATGGAAATTTGCATTATAAGGCTAAGGAAAGGGAGCACATTTTCTTATATCACATACGTATGCAATGTTCTTTTAAAAATGAGAAGTCTCAGGTAAATCAGTAAGTAGCCTTGCTTCACTAAATTTAACCATAAAGTGCTAAATGCCAGGAGTGTGGGCGAGAGAAAGATAACTTATAGAACCTGCCAGAATTAATTACTGGCATGGAGAAAGTAAAATTCCCTGGGACAGCCCTAAATATTCAAACAATTAAATCCTGGCAATTGCCTTGGGATGGTCTAGTGCATCTCTCCTGGTAGATTTCCAGGTCAATAAGACACTGATTTTGCTAAATCTGCTCTTCATTTTGTGTATCAGTATTTACATTCCCATCCTGAAGTATGAGAAACAGTAGCATCCTACCTCCTGTGACCACATCCAAGGATCAATATACCTCTCTGGGAGTGCTATATGTTTTTTTTTCATTTTGAAATTTAGTGGCCCTTTTGGCTCAGTATCACTGAATTGTCATGAGGATATTGTGGTATAAAGACAGGATATTCTTTCTAAGAAAAAATTTATAGAATAAGCAACATTCTAATTAATTTCTTCAAAATGTTAGATGAAGACACTGTAAGATGGTTCATTGCACAGAGGTGTTAAATAACTTGAACACGGCAGAATGGAAGTCCAGAGTGATAAAGGATCATAACAAAAATGAAAACCTTAGGGAAAGAGTGGTATCTTTTTTCCCCCAATGACTTCTAGTTCTTTCTCCAAAAGTCCAACTTGCCCCACATTCTCCTCTGCACTCACTGGTCTCTTCCCCCAGAATGCCTCTTTCCTCTTTGTCAAATACCACTTCTTGTTTTCTTGAAAGATTCTCTGACTCTTCAAATTGAATTCAATGGTTTCTTCCCTGTATGTTCAAAGTATATTATTTAAAACTTAAGGATAGTTAACCTAGCTTGTTTTTAATTATTTATTAAAAGTTACTTAAAATGTATTAGTATAAAATATCTTACCTCACCTATTAATTTCTGAATAGGTAGAGGATAAAAATAATGTATATCTATATCTATATCTATATCTGTGTATATATATATATATATATAAATACACATATGTGGGTCTCTTAAGTTCAGAACACGATTGGTTGCATTACATTGTTCTATAAACTTCCATTTAATAAAACTACATATATTTTAAGACATCTAGTGACATATATAATACCAATATTTATATATAACTCCTAGACTTCCTTTACTACAAGTAATGACAGATGAAAAAACTAAACCTTAAATTAAAAAAACACAGTAATTAAAATGAACAGGTCTTAAACCTACTGCTTAGGTACCAAACCAAAATTCAAAATTAATTCTATTTATAATTTATTACCATTTTAAATGACATCTATGCAAATTGAAACAGTAGTAGTTCTTATGGAGAAATTAAGGGCCTATAATATGAAGCTAGAAGAAAGTCTGAGTATCTGAAGAGCATATGTATGTTTAAGATTGAGTAACATATTTTTTTCTCTTTACAATTATGATACTCCATAGAAGTGACTTTATTGCCATCTCAATATGAGACAATAAAAAAACAATATCACTTAACTGAAGTTCTATTTGTGACATTAAACATGCTATTGGGGAGTTAATCATATATGTTTTAAAAGAATTATTTTTGTTTGAGTCAAATGTGATATATTGGACAAAACCCCTTGGTTAAATTTTTTTTAAGTCATTTAATTTAGAGCAGCTCCATTTATACTTAGGATTTATTTTTGTTCATTGTACTCGAATGTTGTAAAATAATACTTGGAAAAGAAACATTTCTTATGCATACGATGAGACAAATATATGAAAGCTCACCTTCGTAAGGCTTTCTGAAAACAAAATTAATGCCTCATTGATTCTATGATGTTAACAGTTTTCCATTCTGAAAAAAAATGACCGAATACACTAATTGGCAAAAGACTAAATTTTTTAGTTTTAGTTATCATCTAAATTACAGGAATTAGAGGAAAAGTCTTTTTTCCCAATCTCCTCTCTGTCAGGAAGAAAAATGAGAAATAGGCTTAAAGAAACTCCTGTGTAGAATTTATCATTTTTATTTGCTTATTTTATTTTTACACTGATTTTTCCATGTGCAATATTTCTTTAACTTCAGCTTCAAAATGACTTAATTCCTTACTGTTTCAAATGTCAGTTTTTTCGTTGTCATGGATGAACAGTGTCATAATTCAAAACGAATACTTCTTTTGACCAGTTACAGTTCAGTGACTTTCTATTTTTGCAAAAGGACATATCCAAAATATTAGGGGAAAAAATCCTGACAAGTTCTCTCAAACTCCAGTTCAAATGCAATAGTCCCTATCTTGCTTGCTTAGTTGGCCTGGTTATTTTTTGTCAGCCTGTCAGAGGTTGTTACACGTACAAAAGTTTTGAGGGCTTAGGCTGGTGTGTTGGCTGGTTGCAGCAGTGATAAAAGCAAGGGCTGTGCCAGAGTTGAGAGCAGCTGAACTTGGTTTCACAGTGATGCTAGTGAGCAAACCTTTCAACCATTAATAAAACTTCACTGTCACAATATAACAATTACAAAATCATTACCAATTTCTCTTATCTGTTCTTATTATGAAATAAGAAGTTTACCTGAGCCATATTATCCTAAATTCTAAAGAGTTAAAACTGAAATCACACTTTTAAGCTCCCTGGTTTCAGGTGAATATTTCCTCCATCTCTTGGAATTTGATGGAAGAAATTAATTAGGATCCTAATTTACTGCATTAGACCAGTAAATCTTTAGACGAGTTTATTTGATTTCATGTATCCTGAAATACAGAACACTGAAACAAGATCAAAGTTTATGGTTCTGCTAAAGTGTAAATCACTGTGATTTGTCTGAGTAAATTAATGTTTGGGTAATTGTGCTGATATTTGCATTGGAACCAGGGTGTTAATAAAATAGTATTTTCAAATGGAAAATAACACTTATTCCAAGACTCATAAGTCTGATAAGTTTAGGTGGTGGAAAATATACCAGGAGCAGTTCTAGGGGTTGATATAAAGAGCATTATGCAATGTAACTAATCTTGGAATCAATTAGAAAAGGAAAATCTATGGGAGACAATGAAATGTTACTAATATTTGCATTTAATTTATGATTCTTATACTGTGACTCAATCTTTCCATTTTCGGATTACTTTTTCAAAATAAATGTATGGAACAGTTTTAGCTCAGAGAAGCAGACAGCTAGGAAGAGCATCTCTTGCACTATTACAACAAGAAAAAAAGCCAGACAAACTGCAAATGAATGCCTTTCCTCAAATTTACCAGAGGACTGAGGTTACACAACAAACCACTAACCAGAAATCTGGTGAAAGCACACATCTCCAGGGAGAAACAGAACCTGAGCATTTGTTTACAGGGAACAGGTGCCACTGGATGCCAGATAGGTTCATAGGCAGACGTGGCTACAATTATTTTTAAGAAATTACCAAAGGCAAGTGAGGGCTAGCATAAGACTGAAGCACTGGGTGCCACAGATGTAAAGAGGCAGGCACCCTTTTGCAGACTTTTCCTCCATGAACTCCACACAGAGTTCAGAGAACTCAGACTTCAGGGTTCTTAGAAAGCATCCCCGGTATTACATGAGGTTGAGAAACAGCAGGCAATGTAGAATCTCCATCTGCATTGTGACCCATCTCCCCAAACTCTCTAAAGGCTTAATTTGTAGAGGGAAGAGTGCAAACACTGTTTTAAGGGCATTGGTGAGATTTTGCACAGCTGGGAGTAGGGGCCAGGAAAAGAGACCACTACCCCTGGGGTGGATTGGGGTGGGGGCAGAGCTATGTGCTAGACACCCACTGCAGCTGGCAAGGAGGGCAGGAGCTCTTGCAAAGGGCCCAGACCCAAAAGCTAGGCTCCTGGTGCCCACCTACGTCTGAGGTTTAATCAGAACCTCAAAGGACACCCTTTCCTCCTAGCACCTAATCCCATGACCACACTAACTGTACCAAGCCAAAATCAGAGTGAAACACATCTAGAAGAGCTGTAAGAAACAGATTTTAGCAGTGGGAAAATGCAAGTGAAAACCCAAACCTAAGAAGGAGGTAGCGATTAGGAAAAAAAACTAGCAAACTAGACCAAATTACCTTAGGGATGGAAGTCTGGAAAGAATAGGAAGATATTACTAGGCATTGAGAATGTGATCTCATGGAAATTAATGTGTTATTTCCTTAATAATCACTTAAACTTTGAATGCATTTAAAATCTGAAGTGAACCAATATTTTGGCGTATTTACTTTTTCCTTGCAAAAGTATTCTCTTGAAAGCAGTAATTTTTCAACACTATTTTTAATCAGTGGGATATTTATGTAACTTAAATATCATGCGAAAGGAAAAATATATCATTTTATGTGTCCACAGACATAATCTCAAGTCTCTCAAACTTCCTAAAAATAAAGTAAAATTATTATAGGCTGAATTATATGATAGTTCTAGAGGTTCTTTGGAAGGTTGTACACACATCTCGTCCCAGCTACTCAGCCAAACACTGGTCTAGGTGATGCTGTGAAGGATGTAATTTGTTGATGCAATGAAAGTCCCAAATCACTTGCTTTTAAATCCAGGTGATTACCCTTGCTGGGTTTTACCTAATCAGGTTATCCTTTAAAAGGGAATAGGAAAAAAAAAAGGGCGGGGGGGGTGGGGAATAGGTTATTCCTGGAAATAGATTCAAAGCCGGGGAGAGAGTCAAAGCAAAGGAGATTCTTCATTACTGGCTTTGAAGATTAAGGGGCAAGATAGATGGGCAGTTTCTAAGATCTAGGAATAAATCCTGATGACAGTAAGGAAATGGGGACCTCGGTTCTACAACCACAAGGAACTGAATTCTACGAATACAAAAATGGCTTCAGAAGTTGAATTTTCCCCAAAGCCTCCAGAGGAGAGCTCAGCCTGGCCAACACATTGATCTTATACTTGAGAACTAGTCACGACACACCTGACTTCTGACCTACGAAACCGTGAGCTAATAACCGCATGCCATAGTAAGCTACTAAGTCTATAGTAAGTTGTTACACAGCAATAGAAAATTAATATAGTAAATCAATAAGAGTAAGTCTGTTTGAGAACAAACCGTTGCTACAGGGCTTGGTTAATGAAATTTGCAATCTTTCATCAACTTCAGTATCCTTTTATGCTTTGTTTTGGTTGCATCACCTTGGAGAAAACATGATTTACATAAATAAGCTGCATATGTTTACTAATTTTTTACAGTTTACATTGCCATTTCGTAATCTGAAGCCTTGAGAAAAAAAGCAGCACTTGAATGTATTTCCAAATTTAGATCACTGAAAAATTATAGTAATTCTTATTATTGTCATTATTGTCATTATTGTCTGATATATCTAAATCATTCATCATCACTCAAGACTTCAAGAAACAGTCAAATGAGGGTAAATTTTTGGAGTCACCTTGAAGATGTAAGTTTTCACATTGTACTTATTGTCCAAATTCACACAAAAGGTTTTGCACGTCTAAATAAAATAAGTATCACTACAGTACGAAAAAACACAGTCAATTAATTATTCATAAAAAATAAAAGCTCAAATACTTGCCCAGTGTTTGCAGAAGAATTTTGATCCCAGTAAATGCTTTGAATAGACTGCATATGTGAAGAAATACTTATTTGTACATATCTTAAAATTCAGTATCTACGTAGAGTTGAGTGAACTTGTTTTTAATTATAGTTTTTGATAAGCAAAATATTTTAAATGAAATTTGAATCATGAACTGCAGACCACCTGAATACACTCCAGCTAAATGTATTTTTTTTTTTTAAATCACTGACTTCAGTCGTGCCAACTACAAACCCAAACACATGAGGTCAGGAGTTCTGGAATGAATTATTGACTGAGCACGGATCACTGAACCAGAGCTCGAAAAGCTCAAGGGATCAACTAATCCCTTGCAGGTAGAATGCGAGTACTAAACAACAGAACAGATGGCTTCTCTCTTGGTGACAACTTCCAGCGACAACACTTTTATAATCTTCATATCCCTGAAATGCACAAAGCTGCACATTGTATTTGACCTTAATCTGTACTATTTAAGTCTGTATGATTTCTTGTAGTTCAGTCATGTGTGTTTTAAAAAATGTTTCTTCAAGTAATTCTCATACAAACTTCTTATAGATTTATGAAAGGATAGCAAGCCTTTCCTAAATTTAAATGTGCCAGATCATTCCACTTTCCATGATGTGCACTCCTCCTATCTTATTCTGAATACAGATACCTGCACTGTCATAGCTGTCTTATCATGATTTTTATAGTGTGATGACTGGATTCTGCAGTACTCACATGTGGAATTCAAAACGCAGCTGTCAAGTCTCCATGTCATAGGCCCATAGGGAAATGGACCCGTGTGTAAATGCTGTCTAGACAATAGATACATCTTCTTATCCCATGGCATAAAAGAGAGGAGCACATATAGAATAGTTGTTTTCATATACCAGAAATACTCCCAAGAAATTTCACTGATCATTTGGGGGAATTCAAATATGGATTCAGGCAACTCCAAGTGAAGAAAGGGAAAATAGAGACATAGGAAGAGTAAGAGAGGCTGGTAGAAATTTTTTTTACCAAAAAATTTACCAAAGAATTTTTTTTTTACCTTCTTCCTACCAAAGGAGGAGGTCAGTTTGCACAAATTCCTGTAGGGACATATAGCCAGAATTTGATCCCCCCTCCCCCCGCCACATTGCTATGTGCCTGATCCAAATTATCATCATTTTTTACTTGGAGCTTAGTAATTATTTTCTGAATAATCTCCCTGATTCTATCCTTATATAACACAGATTATCTTCAGCACAAAAGGCAGACTGAATTTTCAAAAATTAAGTCATGTCATGTTATTTTCTCCCATTCAAAACACAGCCTTCCTTCCCTATTTCATTTAGTGTAAAAGCCAAAGCCTTTACAAGGGTTATATGATTCCATATGAGCTTCTCAACTCCCCACTAACTGTCCAGACTGCCTCCTCTTCACTCCACTCCACTTGCATCAACTTTGTTTCTGGTCCTCAAACATACCAGAAATCTCCTGCATTAAGGCCTCTGTAACAGCTATTTCCTCTGCCTGGGCCACTCCTCCCTCACATATTAGCACGCTTAACTCCCTTGTTTCCTTCTGTTCTTCTCTCAACTTTAACATTCTCATGGAGTCCTGCCATAAATTCCTTAATTAAAATTTAAAATTCCCTATTTAAAATATGTTCTCCACTTATGCATTCTTGACATCCCAATCTCCATGCATTTCTCTATTTTTTTAAAACATATCAATTCTCACCTTCTAACATACTGTGCGATTATTATGTTTCTTGTTCACTGCTTGCCTCCCCTCATTAGACTTTAATCTCCACAAGGGATTTTGTTCATGGATGATGCCCAATAATTCTGTGTGGATTAAACAGATATATCTTGGGAAGAACCTAAGAGGAAAAGCCCAACCAGAATCTATGCTGTAAGGCCAGTCACTGTTTGGCATAGGCAGCTCTACAACCTAGCCAAAGTTCTGTGCAGTTCACCAGGAAAGAAATTCTCAATTTAAAGTGGTATTTCCAAGCTTCAGAATAAAAGGTGCATGATCAGACTGACAGATTTAATGGAGATGGATTCTACAACCAACCCTAGAAATATGGGGTACCCATAAAATATGGGAATAGCTGAGAAAATCACCTCCAAAATCTATGGACATACAAGGCTGTAGGGCAGAGAGCAATTTGAGAAAAAGTTCCCTCAACTTTTACTGTAGGTAGGACAGGCCTAACAGTGTTTGGGTTGGGCAAGGCTTAGTGTTCAGAAGGGTCCCATTTTTGGTTTATGTTTTACTGCTGTCATACAGCTATTCTTAGTAATTTTATCTTGAGTTTTGTAAGTGAAGCTTAATGGAATAATGGGGCATGTGTGTGAGGAAATAAACTCAATAAGCATGTCTGCCACCTGCCATCTCTCCATTAATATTTAGCAATTGAAATACCCCATAAACATAAGATTCCATTCAATCCACAATGCCTATATTTCAGTGAAATTAAAGGTGAGTGAAAAGTGCTTTCTCTTTACAAATGAGTCCAGCAGGACTGCTAACAGTCTAAAGACACCATGCCTTCCATTTGAACCAGAATTTGCTTCAAATTTAGACAGAAGGAAAAGGAATTCTAAGAAATCCAGAAGACCAAGGACCCCTATCATATTCATTCTTATTCACATGAGCTAATCACTGTATTAGCCCATCACCTATGTTGAAAATGATGACATGAAAGGAAAAGGAAGGACAAGCCAAGCTAGATTGCTTTTCTTCCATTAAGCCAATTGAAAAGGGTGTTGGTTAAAGAAAAAAAAAATAAGTACACATATCAAAAAAGGAATTAAAAACAGTTTGGTTTGTTGAAAGCAACATTGCCACTTTTCTAGTAAGAACAAAATACACAGCATACGGAAGTTACAAAGCGTAAATGGTATAATTTGGGCAATTCTACATACCAATTTAATGTGCATATATTTGCACTTAAAAATGGCCCAGTATAGGTAAAAGGTAACAAGACTTAAAACTTTGTGCTCTACTTAGAAAAATATTCAATAGCAAATAAAAAAAAACACCAAGAAAATTCTAGAGACGGAAGAGAACAGAACAGAAAAGCTTATATTGCAGTAGGTTTAATAACACTTATACCCTGCTTTTTGAACAAGGAGCCCACATTTTCATTTTGCTCTAGGCCTCACAAATTATGTATCTGCTTCTGGCTATAGACAAAATGAGTTCTGTAGAGACATGATAGAGGTCATCAGAAAAATCATATGGGAAAATGTATTTGCTGTAAGGAAGCATCCTGATTAAAACTGTATAATCTGGAGGACATGTACATGTAAATGAGCTTCTCTCTTTCCCTGTACTTGAAAGTTGTTGCCATACATCCATTTTTGCTTATCATCTTCAAGTTACATACTATCTTAAACACCTATTTTAGGTGTGTCAGCTGGAATTTATTTATAAATAGTAAAAAAAAGAAAAGAAAAGTCCACTAACTAGCTTAAGAAAAATATAAATAAGTATTTTTAAAAATTATTTTCTCACATATTTAGACAAGCGAGCTTCAAATATTTTCAAAGTTCAAACCGATAATTAGGAACTGGTTTTTCTCCATCTCTTGGCTGCACTTCTGCTCTTTTGGCATCTGGTGGCATTTGGGAAAATTTGGCCGCAGCAGCTATTATCCCACATCATTTTAAGTTCAAATATAATGATGAAGTATGTTTTCCAGTAGCTCTTGTAAAAGTCCTGAGATTTAGTATGATTAAACTGTCTTAGGTCATACGCCTACTTCTGAGCCAATTGTGACGGGGACTGAATGGACAGCTGACTTAGGTAAGACCCTTTCTTTTCATCCTTGAGTTAAGCATAAAATCCCCTTCACAGCACTTGGGCTGTGAGCAAAGGGCAGAGGATCCCGAAGAAAACCCTGAGGCTATGCTAATGCTAATGTTTTTCCTTTTGGTTCTCAGGTCCATATCTGCCCTTCACAGTTCTGCTCTGTAATGCAAGGGATGCAAATGATAGCTCCAAGTTTCCCTTGCCAGCTGGCTTCAAGTTAAGTTTAATTAATGAGAGGCATTGATGGGGGATTAGTAGTTAGGAGATAGAATCCAAACACTGCTCTTCTTCTCTTGTCCTCTTAAAACTCCCTGGCAGAAGCAGGTGTCTTAATCTCCAAAGGCCTTAGTGATTCCTCCCAAGATAGCAAACGGTGCCGGATAGTGACTGATGGGGGATATAAACTCCAAAAATATCAGCAGTTTAAGCATGGCTTAAACAGTGGCAGAATCCCCATTGTGTAAACCTAGTGCACTCGATCATCTCCTTATTTTGTGTTTCCTCTAGTCTTAAAATGTGTTAAATTAAGCCAATTTTTCGTTAGATCTCAAAGCTTACTTGAATTATTTCATACACTGGGGAGACTCCAATGGTCACGAGGTTGAGCAGAGGTGCACTGATCAAAGAGAAAATAGACATTTCCAGACAGAATAAGCAAGTACGTTAGGACAGAATTTTTATTGGTTAGTACCTGCTGCATTTGGTTGCAGCAGGAACGAAGAAGTTAGGAATGAAGAAGCTAGCTGCCACAATAATGAGGAAGTTAGCTGGCAATAACTGATGGGCTGTATTTAAATTCAGTTTTGTGGGCTCGAGAAAAATATAAATATTTTTTAAAATACTTATTTACAGGAAATAGAAAATGTCTTAAGTTTTTGGTTATGCTGAAGTGGGGTGTAGCATGGGAGCTTCATGTTGGGCTTAAAAGATTTTATTTATCAGATGAAAATGAGTTTCTGCAGTTTCTAATATTTGGTTATCTCACCTTTCTATTTGCACTCCTCTAAACTTCAAACACACCAGTAATCAGTTACTCTTTTTGAAATGCACAACATGTTTTCTCTTTCCAGACCTGATTGGTGCAGAGGGTGTTACTAAATATCAGAGTAATGAACGTCAAAAGACTAACAATAAAAATCCACCCCTGTTTTTGCTTTGAAGAAGAAATGATACTGAGAGAATTACTTTCGCTTTGTAGATTTTACAAATAAAGACATGTGAAGGTTGAATTTCAAAGAACTATTTGTATCTCTTATTGTCATCTGTTTTTTAAGACATAGTAGGACAGATCTAATACTATCATATTGCATGACATATTTAATTGCAGGAATTTAAGTATTATGTTACTGATATGACTAGCATATAATTTTATATTTCAAACAATTATTGCTTTCAATTGATGGAATATCACAAAGGCTATGTTTGAGCATCTTTTCAGTTCTATGCATTCTCCTTCATGAGACTCAAAAATGAAGTAAGATTTTAGAGTATCAGTTTGGACCCATTACCGATAATCAAGTTAGAGGGACAGGATTACCAAGCTATTGTAGCACAATCTGTGTTTTCCTTTAGCTATAGTTAAGATTTAATTCTGGTTAAGTCTCATATGATTTTAAATCTCATGGTATCCAACATTACTTATAATTAGCTTAGATACTTTTACAGATTTGAGATTAGTTTTCCTACCTTTTGCAATAAGAAGGGAAATGTTGCCTAAGAGGGTAATAAATATTAGAATATTCTATAGAATATTTTGGACATATGCTTCACTGTTATTTCTAATAAATATAATAATTAGTAGTAATGGTAGTAGTAACACTAATTAGTTAATGAGCAGCTGCAAAATGGTCAAATAAGACTGGTAGATTTGGCCAGTAAAGAAACAATGAACCCTTATTGGGTTCCGACAGTTTACTACTTGCACAGACAGAAAAAACAAGATAACCAAAGATACCAGCTCCCTGCCTCATTCCTTGTCCCAAAGGATGACACTAAAAGAAAAGGGACCAGAAGATACGGCAATGCAAGACAAGAAGTTGAACTCCTGTTGCTGAGGAATTGGCTGTACCTGCAGGTAAGCACTGGTATAGCCTGCAGATGTACCCTAAGTAGGACAAGGCAAAACTCTGGAGGTGATGAGAAGCTCTTTCTTGGCAGCTTCCTGGGAAAAGGGAGGTGAGTGAGAGATGACTTGCAGTAGCTCCTCACAAACCTTGCATGGTTCTGGGACGCTTATAGGATGTCTGGGCATGGCTCAGTCAACTGCCATTAAGCCTTGCCTACACTGCTTATGTGGAGACATGCAAGTTCACCAGGGTGATATACAGGAGCCACATAAAATTTTAAAAATTGTGAATGCAATAGTTCATGCTATGATTAGCAGTAATTACGCATGGAGAGTCACGACAATATATTTATGCATATCTCAAGCTTATTAGTTTTTGGTATAATACCTATTCCAACATAGTTTACATTCATCCTTGTTTCTTGAGTCATAGAATAACTACCATCCAAATAAATTATTTCCTCTGCTTTTGAGGGTAAACTATCAGTTTCTAGCAAGAGTTTTTCAGCACTGGGAATCTCAGAACCTCAGAGTTTCTTTTATGCTCCGAAGTGTAGCCTCAAAAGGACCGTGCTGTTTTGTGTTGATCTGGGCTTGCTAAAACTTATATAATAATATGTATCAAAGAGATTAAACATTAAATGCTGATGAGTACAATCTATTCATTTTACTACTCTACAATTGAGGATAATTGGCAACTGGTAACAGCATGAGCACCTTTGTTCTGTTAGCCAAGTAGTGGCTAACACACACACACACACACAACACACGCACAATTATCCTTGTCTATACAGGCTTTGGAAAAAACTTTATCTCCTTTCATATCTTTTCTATTTCTAGGAAGCAGAGGTTCTTTCACTATGATCTACAAGTCAAGAGAGGTCTTAGGAATGGAAGTACATAGAATGTGCCCTTTGTTGTATTTTGATTCAGACTTTTATATCCATTTATTATGTAAAAGAGTTTGAGGTCACCACCCTTGAATGTGTTGTTGAGGTGACATTGATGATTCAAGGAAACTTATTATGGTAGATACACTCTTTTTTAAGAAAAATATCTGTGCATATAATATAACTAGGGAAAGTTGATCAAGAGTTGAAGTTAAATATAATATTGTTGGTAAAAAAAACTAGTAACAATTTATTTATTTAATGGCAATTACTACTTTCAGCACTACATAGGCTCCTGAGCTGGTATATGGACATGGACTAATAACTGAGAAATAAAGTTCACTGGAGAGTTTCTAAGTTTTCCATACTGAATGAGATTTCTAATCTTTAGATATCAACATACAGACAGCATCATATCAGAGTTTGTAGGAATAAAAATGTAGTTTGGGAGGTCAGAAAAACTCTTATGAAACTTCAAAGTTCTGGTAAAACTTCTTGTAAGCAGAAGCTTTCCAGTGGAGTGATGCTTACAGATTATGGAAGGGTTTACTATAAGGAACATGTCCTATTTCAAGTTAAGGATTTTATTCTGGGAATTGGTAGATGCTCTCACAGAATTCTCAAAATCTGAGGTCTGCAACGCTGCACATGGGCATGACATCCTGCAGAGAGAAGGCCTAGCATCGTCATTCTAATCACTTCTAATGTTTACTGCTGGGATGGTTTTCCAGAATTTATATAGGTATGCAGGAATTTAGGAAGAGCATAAACACTGTCTTTAAGATTTCTATGTTTAACACTGAGATATGACTTTATTTATTAAGTCAGTTTACTGTATGGCTTTATACTAAATACAATCACAATTTTGATGGTAGATTACTTCCAGTTGAGTTATGATTTCCCAAGAGATAAAATCCAAAATATGGAGATGAAATCAATTAGCATACAGAGAAAATGAAAACAAAAACATTGCTCAATTCCTCTCTATCATTTCTTCCTGTTTCTCTAACTTACCTAGATAACAGTAGGTATCTAAGTAACTACCCCCTTACAGTTTATAGCTAGCAATAGTTACAGATGCTTAATTATTCATTCATAAGTATGGGTTAATTAATTAACTAATTGAGAAATATTTATTGCAAGTTTACTATATGTCTATCAATGTAGCAGTCTTCATTGGATGTATAATGGTGGATAAAAGTGTTGACCCTGTCCTTGTGGAGTTTATTATTTAGCAGGAAGAAGAATAATACCATCAAATAAGTATAGAATCACAAATTTTGATGCAATGAAAAAGGAAAATAACTGCATCCTATCATTGAGAATGTTATATTGGTCATCTTGAATTCAATACTGCCTTATTTAGAAGTTAGAGAAAGAGCAAGGAGATAAAGAAGAGGCAGTAAGAAATTCTGTTGTCATGGATACCAAAATAAAACAGTGTGTCATGAAGAAGACTATGTACAATTCTTTCAAATGATGTTGAAATTGCTTTTAAGGAAGAATAAACATTAACCATTGAATTCAGTAACATGAACATCATCCTTTAGTGTAAAATAAATATACTCATTCAGGATGTTGAAATCCAGATTGGAGCAAACTTAAGAAAGAATAGTTGACAACAAATTAAAGAAAGCACTTGTAGAAAACGTTTTCAAGAAGCTATTTAATGAAGAGAGACAGAAATGTAAGGAAGTAGCAGGAGAAAGGGTCAGGGATTAAGAAAATTATAGTTTGATAGATGGACTATATGGTCATATATTAAAACAGAAATTGGAAGGCTCCAGCAGAGCTGAAAATGTGGTACGGTTATAAGGTCAAGACTTGGAAAAGTAAGAAGAGAGCTAAGCGCACACTTGGAGTAAGTGGGCTGCCTTAGATAAGAGGAAGGCTCTTTGTATTAGGAAGATAAAAAAGACAATGACACAGATAGTTTTATAGATTTAGAATTGGTAAGATGAGAGACTTATTGTTAGCGGGTTCCATTTTCACAGCACATTATGAAGCAAGTGACTGAATTTATCCAGATTTGAATGAATTCATTGGAGCAAAAATAAAAGAGAAAGCTGAGGCTTTTTTAGAGCAATTGCTTATAAATATTGTGAAATCTGAACTTGACAAGGAAGAAAGCATTCTGATTAATGGTGGAAAGTTGGAAAAGACAGCTAATAAGAGTCATGATAAAATAAAAATATTGTTGAATGAGAAAATCTATGTAATGGGCTTTAAGATAATTGTGATGACAATGTTGAATGCTTGAATTTATGATTTCAGATTGGTGTTATTTCTAATGATGACCAGGATTAAAAACTGAGGTGTGGGTGACTGATTTTAAAAAGTTAAAGCCATCATTGAATATGAAGAGTTTCAAGGATGAAAGTTCAGTGTGCTAGGCTGGCCACTCATTTGGCAGTTATTTGGTGTGGCTCATCACTGGCCCGCAGTGTGTAATGACCTAGAAGGGCACTATTCAAACGGTGGTCTGCAGACCAGTGACCATACATAACATGGTTGCTACAGTTCTACAAAAAGATAAATACCAAAATAGATGGTAATAATTCATAAACTTTATAACATTTTTGGCATTGCCATGATATCTTGCTAAATGATGGTAGATTTATCTTGTTAAATGAGGTGTATTGTCAATCTTTTGTGGTAACTCAAAAATGTTTTACATAACAATCATGTACAGTAAAACCACATACAGCAGGGTATGCTTTAGAATAGTTTGCCACTTGCAACCAAAATATCTGGAAATCTGAGAATTTGTAGGCATTCTTAATGAAAGTTAGAAGTTTGGGAGAACAAAATTCTTTAGATTTGTATAACATTCAACAATTAAACAGTATCAATGAAGTAGGTAAGGAACTTAGTGCACATTTGAAAAATATCTATCATTGAACACATTTTGAATTTTTTAAGACACATTGAATTTTGTTTTTTATTTAAAAAGTCCAAGTATGAGGAATTCATGGATTTCATGAATCAATTTTTTAATTAAAAAGTTTTATTTAAAGTCTTTAAATATATCTGATCTAAATATATCTTGTTCCACTGGAGGTTATACCCAACTACAGATGGTATCTGGCAACGTTTGGAGATACTTCCGATTGTCATAACTAAGAGGGTTGCTATTGACATCCAGAGGTTAGGAGCTAGGAATGCCACTAAACACTGTATAAAGCATAGAACTGTCCCCCATAACAAAAGGTTATTTAGCCCAATATGCCAAGCTTGAGAAATCTTTATATATATATAAATTGTATATATATATATTTGTATGTAAATACAAATATAAACCTTTATATATATATAAATTGTAGGAAAAGGCTGCTTATGAAAGAATATAAATTTGAAACTGCAATATTATACAGGTTTGAAGTTGTTATGTATCCCAGCAAAGTCATAATTCTTTAATTCAATCTTGAGGGGGCAGACCTATTGTTGGGTGGTACCTCTTGATGAGGTTGTTTCCACAGAGAATGTGACCCTGCCCATTCAAGGTATGTCTTAATCCTTTCCTGGAGTTCTTTATGGGAGAGAACTCAGAGCCGACACAGAGCAGCAGAGAGATGAAACCAGATACAGACATTTGGATATGCTAAACTAAGAGACAAAACTTGGGGTCTGCCCCAGAAATGCTAAGTGAGGACCCACAGACACTTGGAGAGAAAGCCCCTGGAAATGGGCTGAGAGAGCCATTTGAAACCAGAAGCCAGAAGAGAGGACCAGCAGACGGTGCCATGTGCCTTCCCCTGTGAGCGGAACCTGGGAGCAATCCGTCTTTCCTGAGTGAAAGCATCCTCTGTGAATATGTTAATTTGGACATTTTCATGGCCTTAGAACTGTGAATTTGGAACCTAATAAATACCCTTTGTAAAAGCCAATCAATTTCTGTTTTATTGCATCCTAGCAGCTTTAGCAAACTAAAACAAGTTATCAATTGCCCCACTTGGATAAAAGTCAAAAATGAATGTTTTGAGCTTATTGAAATTGCTTTACAAACACTTCTTCATTTCTTTCAGTACACCTTGGTGAGACAACTTTCTTTATATGAGTATTATTATCAAAAAAGCAGTTTAGACATGCTTTATTCCTCACAAATAAAATTATTATCAATCCAACTTAGATTAAATAAATTAAGCAACAAGTAAATTTACATGACACATTAAAATTTTAAAAACTGACACATTTTGCATTTATTCAAAGTCTATACAATTGTTCAAAAAGGTGCATAGCTATTTTATTCCTAAATGTTTGGTCAGTGTTGTGAAATGGTAAAATAATTACATGTGCTACAGTGATTGTCCATTATGAGTTGCCTGATATATTAGCTGCTGCTATCTGTGGCTATATTAGTTTAATTTAAACTAATTCAAACTAAACAAAATTAAAGATTCATTTACTCATTCACACTAGTCAGACTTTAGTGCACAAGAGCCATGTGTGGTCAGTGGCTGCTTATATCGGACAGTTTGGGTCAAGAGCATTTCTATCATTGCAAAAAGTTGTATTTGACAGTGTAGCTCCGTATTAATCACTCGCAGGTGTATTTTCAAAGAACTACAGTACATGTACTGTTCCCAAATTCTTTGCCTTGTTCCTATATCATGTTTGTTCTGGTTACTGTTAATTAACTATAATTTTATACTTTTCAAAATGAATAATAAAATTTGAACTTATTTAAATACCTTTTTATTTCATTTGTTTTATTTTCTTCAGAAATAGTATCAGTGTGCAATGAATTAGAAATTGAAAAAAATAGAAAATCCAAGCCTAGTCTCTTACCTCATAGTGGGAGACATAAGAAATACTAGTCTAGAAGATTCTGGGTGCAGAGTATACCTATAGATGCATGAATAAATCTACAGCATGAAAGAAAGATTATAAGCTACAAAGATCTTATGGCACTCTGAATACTTAGTATTCACATATAGTTGGATATAATAAATGTTGATTCTATTAAATTGTATTCTCAATTTTTCTTTCTACACTTTCAAGTCCCTTGCTGGTTATCAAATTGCCATAAGCAAGCATGCCCATAGTTGCTTTTTCATTAACCACTAAATTACATATTTCATATTATACACAGAAGAACTGAAACAAATTATGGTCAAATTGTACCCTCCAGATCATGAAACTATATGCTCTTAGCTGTGCACTGTCCTACTTATAATGAAACTGTTAATTTACTAGCAACAAATCAACCTTATATAGGCATTTACTATATATGTCTCCTTGGAATGAGAGTATTCATTGATGATTCTTGCAAGATAATCACCTATCTGGAAGAAAACCAAAACTCTTCTTTGGATTTTTGAAAGTTATTCAGGCACAAGGAAAGGTGGAGCTTCCTTTTAATATACTAAAGATGGAAAATCAATGCTTGCTGCTATATTTATGTAGGGACATCTTAGACATTGGTCTAGAATACCATCTTTTCCAGCTATCATGATAAAAATTTCAGAGAAAAGCAGGATACATTATAGAACAACTTCCATAAACATATATACATTAAAAAATGTCAAATACGCAATTTTGCTTTCTTTTTCATCCTCTGCTGAGTCTCATCTGTACTCTCTTCACACTATAAGGAAATTACAGAATGATATGAAAAGACACCCTCCCCTATTTTACTGAATTTTACTAAGTGATATGTGTGCACTGTGTTCAAATATGCCAGTTCATTTTCCTGTTTCATAGGCTTTCATACATTATAGAAACACATTAATAATCTCACCAACCAGACATAAAACATTCTAAACAACTCTGGAGAACAAAAAACTATAACAGGCAAATATATCTACTACTTAAAAGAGGCAATTAAGATGATAACATAAACATGTGAATTTTGGTTTCTTAGCATGATAAACATATATTGAGGTTTGTGCCATTTTGAAACTGTTGTGTTCCCCAGAAAACCCATGTTCCTTAGTCCTGATTTAATATTATAGGGTGGAATCTTTTAAAATTGTTTCCATGGAAATGTGGCCCACCCAATTGTGGATAGGACCTTTAGATTAGGTGTTTCCATGGAGATGTATCCCCACCCATTCAATCTCTTTGTCCACTTACTAGAGTCTTTTAAGAGGGAACCATTTTGGAAAAAGCTTCAGAGCTGACACATACAGATACATTTGAAGATGCGGAAAGAAAATCCCCCTGGGGAAGATGTTTGCAACAAGAAGCCAAAGGATCCGAAGATGCCCACCACACGCCTTTCCAGATTGGCCTTTCTTGAGTCAAGATATTTTTTCTGGATGCCCTAGTTTGGACATTTTTATGGCCTTAGAACTGTAAAGTTATAATCTAACAAACTTGTCTTGTAAAAGCCATATATATCCATTTCTGGTATATTGCATTTCTGGTAGCATAAACAAACTAAAACAAGGGTCTACCATTGCAAGAAATTGAGAGAAAGAAAAAAATAAGAATAGTTACCATTTTTTTCTGGAAATCAATTACAAGGATGATATGACACACACATTATGACAATAACAGAATGTACACAGTGCATCCTTTATGAGTAAGATATAGAGAATTACTAGAGGTTTTCCTCAATTTTCACTTATGGTCAGTTTTCTAACCTATTATTTCAATCAGTATTTACTGCAGTAAAATATGGCCCTAATACCTCAAAGACTTATGAGATATTTATTTCTTGTTCTTCATACATGAAGACTGCTAGTTTCCTGAAATTCTGCTGGATTTAGCTGTTTTTTTCTGAGCTCAGCTCCACCTTCATTTCATTCCAGATCACAGACTGAGAGAGCAGCCCCTATCTGGGGCATCTTGCAAGAGGCAGAGCCAAAGGATGAAAGCACGATTTAACATGCTTGCTTAGATGTAGAATATGTCATGTGTGCTTATATTTCATTAGTCAAAGCACATCATATGGCCAAGACCAAAATCAATGAGATGAGGAAGTATGTTTCACCTAAGGGAATCATGCCAAAGAAGAGAGGAAATGAATAATTCTGAATCAAAAGGTGCTATAAGTCATATCTAGTTACAAATATTTTCAGCAACTCCCTATAGACAATGATTTAAAAAAAAGAAATTGTTTTATAGCTTTATTATATTTTTTTTTGGAAAATTGCTTTTTGTCCTATCAAGCAATGTATCAGGCACATAATTTCATATATATTTAACTTATTCTTTTAATAAGCACAATTATACTGCAGTGTATATATAAATATGTGTATGTCTATGTGCATGATTTATCAGTTATGTTGACTCAAAAATTTATTATGGTAAACAGTGTAGAAATAAACATCATTCAACATATATGGCCTTCTCACAATGGGGAGAATTACTGGAAGAGTGAATCCAAAAAGGAGAATTGCTGGGTCTAAAAGAGTTCACATTTAGAAAAATATCTTAAAACAGATACTACATTACAAATATTGAATATAATCAATTGTATAAACAATTGAAAGTATAATAAAACAAATACCCATTTAACCAACACCTGGCTAAGAAAATATATTGCTACTATCTTTTAATCTCTCTCCTCTACCATGTAACTCTTCCAGCAAACAATACTTTCCACTCTGAATTTTATATAAATATTTGTATAGATTTATTTTAGCAACATATGTCTGTATCTCTAAACAATGTTTTGTTAAATTGTGGCTATTTTTACATTTACATAAATGGAAGAGTAGTATATTTTTGAGTTACTTTTTCTTTCCATTCAATATTTATTTTGAGTTTTATCTTATTGATTCATCCATGTTGCAGTTTCCTCTTTTTCATTTATTGTGCAGTATTTCATTACATTATTATAACATAGTTTATTGATCTAGCTTACTTTACATGCATCTATCTTACTTTTTTTCTATCTTGCTTTTGTTAGGCATTTACAATATTTCTGATTTGCATCTATTATTGACAATGCTTACAGAAAATAAACATTAATGTATGTTTCTCCTAGTGCATACACATGAGGGTTTCTTTATAGCTAGAAGTAAAATTTCTAGGTCATACCTTATGTATATATTCTACAACACTAGACTATATTATATTCACTAGAATATAATGTTTATATTATTATGATATAGAATATATTTTATAAATATAAAATATTAATATTCTCCTGTTTTATAAAATAGTAATACTGCTATACATTCTATCCAACAGTGTATGGCAATTTACTTTGCTCCACATCTTGTCTAATGCATGCTATTATCAGACTTTATAAAAAAAAAATCAGTAAAAGCCCAGGAAAGATAAAATGGCATGCTATTGTGGCTTTATTTTGCATTTCTCTAAAACATGAAGTTGAATTTCTTTTCATGTAATTATATGGCTTTCATGATCCTGTTCTGTGAAATGCCTTTTTATGTTCTTGGCCCATTTTTTATTCATACTACTCCAAATTTCTTTAAATGTATTTATGGGAGTTTCATTGAAAATTTATCAGTTACCGTTATTATAAATTTATCTTCCCAATTTTTTTCATACTGTTTCGTGTCTTACTGAACAGAACTTATATTGCAGTTGAGTTCATTTACCTTTTCATGATGTTTTGCATTTTGTTTTTCATTTAAAAGAAATTATTCTTTACTCTAAATTCATGAAATATTCTGATGTAATTATACTAAAGGTTTCATTCTTCTGCATGTCACATTTAAATCTTTAGTATATCTGCATCAGTTTTTTTTTTTTTTTTTTGGTATGGGCAGGCACCGGGAATTGAACCCAGGTCTCTGGCTCAGCAGGCGAGAACTCTGCCACTGAGCCACCGTTCCTCACCCAGCATCAGTTGTTTTTATATTATGTGGATAAGGATCACTTTATTATTGTTTTCTTTACAGATAAACTATTTTTCTAGCAACATTTATTGATGGTTCATTTTTTTTCATACTGATGAGCATGCCCAAGTTATGATAAAGCAATTTTTCCTATATGCGTACATCTGTTTTGGGACTCTATTCTTTCTCATTGGTATATAAAGAGAATTGACTTTTACTAGATACAATTTAAGTTAATTCTATTTTCAAATGTAGGCAGACACATATAGTTCATAAAATCTAAAAGTATAGTATGAGATTTGTTTAGCATGGAAGTTAGAAAATTTGAACTCTTCAATCTGTCACTTTAAATATAGTAAATTAAATTAAGGCTTCCATAAAACTGAATTTAAAACTCAGTTTCATCAGGAAAAATCATTCCCATACATCTGTTTCAGTTTCCTAGCTGCTAAAATAAATACCATATAATGAGTTGGGTTTCCTTAACCTGAAGAATGAATTTCCTTCGTTCCTTGTTTTCAAGTATGTGTAAAATTGATAAAAGACTAAGATATTTACTCGTAGTTATTTTGTAGGAGTTAGAGGCAGATACTCATTAGTATGTAGGGAAGCAAATTAGAGACCTCAGAGAAAACGTTCATGTGATGGTTTGAAGTCTTATGTACCCCAAACCCAGATCATTAGAGAACAGACCCAGAGAAACTCAGAGGGAAAAGCCAAAGAAGCTGAGAGAGAATCAACCAGAAGCTGGGAGCAATGAAACCAGGGTGGAGAAGGGAGAGATCAGAGCACATTGCCTGGCCTTGTGACAGAGGAGCTGGGGGTCATCAGTAGCTGGTCTTCTGGAGAAAGCACTACCTGTTGATGCCTTGATGGGGACATTTTCATGGCCTCAGAACTGTAAACTTGAAAGTTAATAAATCCCATTTGTAAAATTCAACCCATTTCTAGTATATTGCATTTTGTCAGCTTCAGCAAACTAAAACAATTCACTTCCTTCATTCGTTACGTATTTATGGATTGCACATCATGTATAAAGGACAGGATTAGGCATTGTGAACACTAACATCAATCAGACTGATTTGGACTTATAACTTTCTTTGAGAAAACGGAGACATAAAACCATGATTAGTCTACCGTGATAAGTGAATAATACAGTTTGGGGAAAATGCTAGAACACATAGGAGGGGTATATAACCAGGCAGGAATTCTGGGAAATTTTCCAGAGGAGGGCAACCTTGAGCTAAATCATGAAGAATATGCAAAAGGACTGTTTGATTTAAGGAGTCTGTTTGTTACCATGAGTTTTCTATGGATAATCCACAAATGACTGAAGTGCTTTTCTCTATGGAAATAACACATAAATAATGCATTTAATCACTGAAATAGGAAATTTGAACAACAGAATAAGATGCAAAAATTATTTTTCAACATCTGTCTCTTCTATTTAAAACAGTCTCTGTCAACAAAAACTTTTAACTAAATATCACATTTGATCTACAGATCTTTGCTTCTCTTGGCTCTATGTGCCAATAAATGTATAGAGTACTGTATAGTCAAAAGAAGATTATATGGGGATTTTTTTTAGGTTAGAGATTTTGTTCCAATTTTAATAATGATGAACACAAATTTTACAAAATACGGAATATGTTGTATGTTTTGATAATACAACAAAAATGACAGAGAAAAAAGCCACTTAAACTTTTCCAATCTAGAAATAATGGCTAACATATTGTATTTGATTAAACATACAGACTGTGTAAACAGGAAAACAAAAAATATTAGCAATCTCATTTTATCTTAACAATTAATGGGGGAAAAGATCGAAGTGTTGCTGGAATTCCTTGAGACTACAACAGCTTGTGTGTTTTAATAATATTCCTTTTTAATTACATTTTCCAGGTTAGCCTTTCCATGTTGACACACCTCATCTGATCATCCACAGAGTTACTCCCAGTTATTTTGATTCTGGATGATCAGAATGTCTCACACCTTCTCCAGCTTCCTAACATGAGCACAATCTGTACTGTCTGTCTTTCTCTCTCTCTGACAGGTGCCTCCATAGACACTGCTTTCCGGCTATTGCTTTGCTTCTAGCTTATGTCTCTTGCACATACTGCCAATATGTCTTATAGAAGTGAGGTCACTATCCCTTTTCCCATTCGGTGTTTAATCTTGTCATCAAGGCCTGAATACAGCACAATACATATAAGGTTCTACATTAAATAAAGACTCTTTACATCTGGAGGTATTATTTTCTTTCCATAGGCCTGGAAAATGGAACCACATGTCCGTCTTTTCTTTTACCTCACCTTGAAGTTCCTCTTCATCAACCTCCTTTCCTTTCTCTCAGTCCCAAACGTTAGCAAGCAAAACTCCTTTGCAAATGAAATTAAAAATTGGGTGTATACACAAGTGGATAAGAGGGAAGTATTGTTCTTCTAATACAATCCCTGCTTATGCTCAGCCTTAAAAACCTGCTAAGCATGTAAAGAAGCACTCCTAAAACAATGCAAATATTTGATAAAAGAAATAAACGTTCATAAATGGATTGGAAACTAAAAAAAAAAGGACCTCCCTAATGTTTTAAATTTTGAAACTGTCAGAAGCACTTTTATTAAACATCAAGAAAAAGAGATGACAGAGTAGGCTGCTCTTCCAAAAACCAAAAATTGCACTGAAGCTTGCATAGCATCTGTAGAAAGGAAATACAGCTCCGGGACTGAATACTCAGATATTTCGTTGAAATTTCTGATACATACAAAGAGATTAGCAGTAAATACAATCTCTAAATTATTACTATTTCTACACGGTCTGGTTTTATGAATTCCCATAATTATCTCAAGCATCCTTCACCAATCCATCACCACTTAAATGTTTAAAATCCAGTCGATTAAAACGTCCAGGAAATGAAAATAATTTTGCGGAGAAAAAAGCCTCCTTATTTCTTTACATTAAATGGCAGCAAATCACAATAGAGAAACCCTTTGATTACAATAGAGACAAAAAATAATTTTAATCATTCTTAAGACCCAATTAATTAAATAATGTCTTTATTTGACATACTAGGTGACAAAGTAAGCTTTACTGAGGATAAATAATAAGATATTTTGTAGTACAGAATCTGGATAATTAAAACAGTATATTATATAGTTCTTCCTTATTTAACTTTGTCCTATATTTGCTGTAGGATGCTCTCCACAGTGACTATGATGCTTATTTTTCCTGCTCAAGCAGGGCATGGTTAGCCCTTCTCAACAAACACGAGGTACAAATGAGAGCAGCCTCTTTCACTAGCATATCTAATAGGCAACTAGCAAACATTGTTTTTCCATAGCTCTGAGTTCTGCCAAGTTAGAAATCTCAGAACTTAAAGGAGGAATATTCCCTGTATGAATCCTGTAACACCAGCACTGTATTAGAAGTTGAGATTCTCTGTCTCCATTTTACCCTTATCGGGCTATTAAATGAGCAACAAAGAAAACAATGGGGGATGTGGAATGTTGGTAGGCATTTGATCCTGAATTTCATGGTGAATAGAAGAGCTGCTACCAAAAATAGAATAGCTGCTACCAAATAAAGCTAGAATAAGCAACCAAATGGACACAAAGCCCACAGCAGTAGTAACTCCAAGGACTCAGATTCCTCCGCAAAGAAAGTTGGATCAATCACAAAGTAAGAAGCTCCAAGCAACTGAGATGAAATCAAAGATAAAACAAAACAAAAAACATAGAAGGTGGTGGAGAAAATGAGTAATAAACAGATATAAGGCCTCAAAATCAGTAGCATAAATGAAGGAAGCAGAACTTGTTCATTTTCTTCTATGCATATATTTGCATTATCTTTACTAATTTTTCCTTCTTTTCCCTCACCTAATCTCTTGTTATTTTCTATACTGTGTGTCACCGGTGGTTAATTTAATAATTTAGCCTATAGATTGCAGATTATTGTGGCAGAATTAAGAGAATATTTTAGGAAGTAGTGACATCATGCAGGGATTATGGGCTTTGAGCTCAATAAGAAATTTTATAAAACTACCCCCACGTAGGGATAGAATATGGATGATTTCAATTATAGAAGAGATCGTTGCATTACTTTAACAGAGGCACTGATGTTGTCATTGGTTTTAGTGGTTAGGAAATTAAATATGGAAAAATGTATGTTGATGTTAGGCATCCAAAATGGTGGATGATAGCACACATTCCCCGTACTTCTTGGCTGTCTAAAATCTTGAAACATAGCATGCAACTTTGAGACATTTGTGTATTTAACTGCTCTGTGCCCCCCTGCGTTTGAAGTCAGAAGCTTACTTCCCCTGCCTATCTTGTGGGCATTTGAACTGAACTGGACTCCAGCAATCAAAACATTTTATGTCAACTTCAGAAGAGATGCAAGGAGCCAAAGAAGTAGGCTTCAAGGTGCATCACCTCTGGCAACTATGATGTCGAATCCATACGCTGGCAGAGGTTTATCAGTGGTGTTGGGAGGAGAGCCCAGTAGGCAGTGCTGATGACGTCAGCAGTGGTGGTGTGGTAGTTAGGTACAAGTGTCAACTTGGCCAGGTTAAGCTGCCTAGTTCTGTTGCTGCAAACATAAGCCATTGGCATGTGAAACTCATCACTGCATCTGCGGTCGGCTAAGGGGTATGCCTCCTGCAATGAATGATGTTTGATTTAATTGGCTGAATGTTTAAATGAGAGAGCTCAATGCAGCACAGCCCATGCAACTCAGCATTCCTCATCTCAGCACTCGCGGATCAGCCCAGGCCTTTGGAGATGCAGAAAGGAATCACCCAGAGAAGACTGTGGGAACCCAGAAGCTGGGAGAGGAGGCCAGCACAGATTGCCCTGTGCCTTCCCGTGTAAGAGAGAACCTCAGATGAAAGCTAGCTGCCTTTCCTCTGAAGAACTATAAGTTTTTAACCAAATAAATCCCCCTTTATTAAAAGCCAATCCATCTCTGTTGTGGTGCATTCTCGCAGCTTTAGCAAACTAAAGCAGGTGTCTATACTCAGGAGGATGTGGTGTCCCCGCTGGGAAGGATTGTGCTATGCACTGGACAGTTCTCTTGACCCTCTAGCTTCTAACTCTGATCACTGAGCTTTTGGAAAACTCTATGAGCTACCAAATACCTTTTCATGTATTTGTTTCCCAAACTAACTAAAGTTTTAGGGAGTCTCTCTCATTTGCATTTATGACCTGTGATCAATATGGGATGTCTTCAGAAAACCTCTGATTGGAGCTTTGCAAATATCCCAAAAGGGACACAGCCCAGTGATGTCTCTCATATCTTGGAGGAGAAAAGGATAAAAACTGAGAACCAACAAAACAACTCCCCTTCTTATCTTTCTATAGCAGTTAATATCTCAAAAAACATCTCCAAAAAGTATCATTCTCTACGAATGTAATATCTTACTTAAACAGAGGAGACTCTTTAACCCTATTCCTACCCTCCAATTAATTTTTGAAAAAGAAAATATGCAAATGCCAAAATATTCAGAAATCTAATGAAGAAGCTGGAAACACCGCAGTTAAAAAAAAAAAAAAAAGCCTAAAATAGTTTCAACTGAGCCGCAATAGTTTCAAGACATGAAGTGATCTGAGATTCAAATGGCAGCTGCCACACAGCAAAGACAGCTAAGAAAATAACTTAAGGGCAAAAAATGCCCTTCTTTTAAAAATAAGAAAGGGTACCTGTGGCAATTCAGCATAATTAGGGCTAGAGATTAAGACAACACAGTTTGAATGTGAAAACAAAAGCAAGGTGCTGAAAGAGGAACAAGGGGAAAAAGACTTTGGTGGTTTAGGAGCAAGGAATCAGCATGCCAATTCATAAAGGTTGTCTGGGAAACCCAGTGGGTTTAGTATTTCCTTTCTAAATACTGTTTTAGAGCTAATCGAGAGGAATCTGTAAATGGGATTGTGGACTATGTTTGCTGTGCTCTTGGTTTGGATTGGGTTCCAGAGTGGTGCTGAAGATTTGCAGTAATTGTTAACCAGTGGGGAAAAAGTTTTCTCTGATAAGACTCTTCCAAGAATCATAAAGGACAGGAGTCAATGACATTTCCCTAACAATGGTACAACTATTATTCAAAGTTAATCATTTTTCTTAGGCAATTTAAGGCTTTCAAAATACAAGTCTATACCTAACAACATTCTTACATCGTTAAAGAATGTCACGTCTCCTTCATAAAAAAGCAGCATAATTTTTAAAAAAGAAAATTCTATTCTTTATGATTGTATATGATATTAAAAAGGGGCTTTAATTTTCTTTTAAAGCATTTAAATGTTCAACTCCTTAAAACCTCTCTAAAGCTGCAAAATTTTACACTAACGGAAAAACATTTAAAGCAGTTTCATTTCAGACATATATTCATATATGCAAGTATGTCTCAAAGCAAATCTCTCACCAGGATTTTGAGCTTTTCTGGCAGAGTGGAGAAAAATCACTTTCTGAGTTAGCAAAGTCTCTTATTTCTCAGAGAGTGGCAAATTGTTTTGCATCAAGAATTTATTTTTAGATAAAGCTTGTTCCCCTTCCCCAAACTCTTCACCTTAATAAAATCTAGAATAATCTGCTTTCATGATAAAGCTAACAGTTTTGTTATTGGCTGGGAATCATTTCAAAATAATCTTCAAAGTTTTTGTAATATATCTGCAATTGAAGGAGGCCACAACTGAAAGGAATTTGTTTTAAAATGCTTCTTCAATTATTTATATCTACACTAAGAACACATTTAATAAATTCTAGATCTGTGTAAGTTTCTGTCCTAGATAAAATGAAAAAAATCAAATGTTAGTAGTATGTTCCCTATCCAGAATGAGTATGAAATAAAATAAGTGCACAAATAATAATACATGCTTGACCGTGCAGTAGATGAATTAAAAATGTATGCAACAGGAATTCAGAAGAGAAAGAGAAGTTATATCTGAGGTAGGAGAGGTTTCATGGAAAAGTTATCATTAGATCTGTGCTGAATGGAAATATGGATATATATACTGTTTTATCAAATCTGTTATAAAATCTACATCTTCTCTAACTTCCATCAAAAGGTTGAAAAAGATTTGGGTTCAGGAAATCTCTGGCTGGTATTGGGGTTGGGTCAGAGAGAGAAACAGAAAAAGATAAGCAACTTTGCTATTAATTTACACTAATATGAACATTCCTTTTTCTTAATCTAGGTATTTTATTACCATATAGGTTTATGAAAGCTATTCTCTGTTCAGAGTTAGAGATTATACCTATATATACAATATTAAATGGCCTAGATGTTCAATTAAAAAATTTGAGTACCTTGTTCTTTATCACTCCCTTGGATCAAAGTGGAAAAAGTATCAAATATAGCTCATATAAATATATTGCAGAGCATATAGACAAAAAGCAGAGAGCCAGGTAAATTTTAGACTATAGTAAATCAAATGTGCAAAAAAATCTTCAAGTAAAGTATTCTTATATACCTCCACTATAATCATGAATATAAACTGAATCGACACTCATACGCATAAATATGCCTATTTTACCTTTAGGAAAATCACTCAGATACAAATTTTGGCATATTTTTTAATGATTTTCCCTGCAATTAAAACATAATTTATAAAAAAACATAATTTATAATTCATTTTAATTTTCACGTGATTAATGGCATCTCCTATTTATAAAGACATTATTGTAAACTGGAGTTTTTCTAGTAGTTGTGACAAAAGATATCACTACTGGGAATATTTAGTCCAAAATTAGCTTTTATACTTTTTTTATTAGTGTGTTCCCACTCAGGAAAATAGTACTATTTATTGTTTTATTAGCAAAGAAATTAAATACATTCTGGTTAACTGTGTCAGCAAATTTACTGTTGAACTGTGAATTTAATCAATATAGTTAAAACAAAATATTATTGATTCACTACATTTTGCTTATATTCCTATTATAACAAAATAGGAGAAAAAAGAAAAGGAAACTAAATGACATTGAGAAATTAGTGTCATTAATATGAAATGTGATGATATTTAACAGTAGATTTGAAAGTAAATATGGGCAGTTCATTTTGAAAATTGAATAAAAAATTCATTAGGGAATGTTTTTCTTACTTAAATTTGCTCTCCTGTGTATATACTGCAGTGCATAGTTGCTGTGTATTCAGTTAAGCTGAAATGCGTTGAACAGAAAACTCTCTTGTACTGAACTGATAATGTTAAATTCTGCTCGAATAAAAATGAAAAGCGACCTCCATTCCTTCTCCTTCCCCATCACTCCCCAAGTTAATCTTCCTCTATTCTTTCTACCTATCTTTTTACTCTGTTTATTGTCTATTATACATCTATTGTCTGTCAATCTATCCATCGATGTACTGTCTATCTCTAATCTGTGTATAGTACAGATCTAACGAATGTTAAAATTGCCTGACCAAATATTTTCAAAATGTTTAATATAGTTAATAGTGCTGTTTTATTTTTTTAATTACAACATCAAAAAGCTAGTACCTACATAACAGAAGCAATTACATTTCTCAAAATATAAATTCATAAAATTAAAAATATTTTGTTTCATTTGAAGCCTTCTGTTTTGGGATGGAAATTGTGTTTTACATGTATAAAACTATAGAAACATACATGCACACACACAAAAATTTTTCCCACTACCCAAACCACATTCTCCTTTCCTCCCCAGAGGCAATCATCTTCAATAAACTATGTGCATATTATCATTATATGTTTTCATATTGTTTATATAGATAATGAGTAAAATATAGTACTTCTTTAAGAAAATGGAAATTCGATAATGGAAATTTCATAAATAGATCTGCAATTCATTTTCTTCACTCAATATCTTTTTATTTATTTTTATTTTTATTTTTTTGGCATGGGCAGGCACCAGGAATAGAACCCAGGTCTCCATCATGCCAAGCGAGAACTCTGCCACTGGACCACCATTACCCGCCCTTCACTCAATCTTTCCATTGAAATCCAACCAGGTTGATATAGATAGATGATAGGTAGATAGATAGATAGATAAGGTATCTATCTATCTATTTTAATTGTTATCTTGTATTTTTTGTATACATTCATCAAAATGTCTGGTTGATCTTCATTATTCACAGATACCATGTTTGTGAATTCACCTACTCACTAACATTTATTTGTAACCCCCAAATCAATACACATGTTCTTTCACTATCCTTTAGGTACAGGCCAAGTGCAGCAAAAAACTTGTCACCAATGCACATGTTCCCAGATGTTATCAAACAAGGTGATACTCTGCCTTCTTTTTTCAGCTTTCATACTGTAAACAAGGGTACTTTTCCTGATGTATTTAGTGCCCCCCTACCCTTTTTAAATCTCTGTGCTTTTTGTTGGTGACTTCACTGTTTGAAATGGTTCCCAAGTGCAGTGTTGAACAAATGCTCTAAGTGCAGGAAAACTGTGAAGTACCTTACTAAGAAAATATGTGTACAGGTAAGCTTCATTAGGGCATGAATTATAGTGTTATTGGCAGTGAGTTCAATGTTATTAAGTCAACAATATATATTAAACAATGTGTATTGAATAAACTGAAACATATAGGAAACAAGGTTATGTATTAATTGGTTGGCAGCAATTTTGTGACCCAAGATTGGCAGGAAACTAACCCTAGGAACAACAGTTGAGTATTCACAATTCAGTGTTTGCATTGACTTTATAAAGCATAACTGACACAAATAATGGCAATCAATTCTATTTAGTAATTCACATTTATGAATATATGATTCTCTCCAATTTATTTGCTATTACAGTCATAATTTGACCATCCTTATACCAGTCTCTTGGTTTGTATTCAAAAGAGTTCTACTAGTTTTTACATATAGAAACAGAATTGTTGAGTCAATGTATATTCATATGTTCCACTGTATTAACTATTGCTAAATTAATTGACAATGTAGCTATACCAGATTTACTTTCAGGAATAGTTCATGACAATTGCTGTTTCTGTTCTTATGTAATAATCAGAAAGAGTTCCCTTATTAAAGTCATAAAATCAAAGTTTTAAAAAGTGTTTGTGGTCGTTCTAGCCACTCAGCTCACACTGAGCCTGTTTTCTTGATTTCCTATCCTTCATCAACTCAAAACATTGCTGTTGCTTGAGGTTAGTCATCTTCTCTGGTGGCTGTATATGTTCTTGCTTCAAAAATGTTTTTCAGGGTGGGCCATGGTGGCTCAGCAGGTAGGAATGCTTGCCTGCGATGCCAGAGGACCTGGGTTTGATTCCTGGTGCCTGCCCATGTTAAAAAAAAAAAAAAAAAAAAAAAAAATGTTTTTCAGCTTTAATACTTTCAGCAACCACCTGTATTCCAAGGATTTAAGAATGTATATTTATTTCATTTTATATTTTATATTTCTAAACCCCATATTTTTCCTAAGGTCCAATCTGTTATTTTTCCACTGTTTCCTGGATATTCTCAATGGAATGTACTGAAGGAATTTTGACTTCCTGAGGTACAAAACCTATTCAAGTATAAAATATATTTACTTTCATTTCATGGACCCTTACCACTGCCTTATTTAATGGAATCACCAAATAACGTGCTGAAGGTCCTTTCCTTTCCTCCATCACCACATTTAAAAGTTCAAGTTCAATTGATCCTTTCAAGCCTTTTCTTTTAGTCCCCAGTGTCATTACATTGTGGAAACATCATCAGTTTTCATCTGATTACTATATTATAAATTCTTAACTGATCCTGGCTGTTCTTTGCCTTACAACTCAGCTTGCCAAAGAATTCCTTGTCAGTATTTTCTTTTCCTAAACATAAATATGATCATATCATTCTTGCTTAAAAGCATTCTAACCCTTTAACATGTCAGAAGTTGCCCAACATATTCTGACACCAGTCTACTTTTTCACTTTTAGCTCTTGCTACTTTTAGAGTTCCATTCTTCAACAGAGTATACTGGTCTGAAATACTGAATTCCATATTGCATTATGCCCATTTACACCTCTGATTTTTAACAGGCTATTCCCTATACATACGTCTAACTGTTGTTTCTTGAAAATATTTACTCTGCTATTATAATAATTATATTGATAAGAATTACAATAATTCCACAGACTAAAGAGAAGTACAGAAATTAATATAAATAGCAATAGACTTCCCTTCAAATGTAAGAAGTACTTATATTTTCTGTTAATTAAAATAAAATATTTTAGATATAATTAAAGCTCTTTTAGCCACACTAATCATATTCTCCTCTTTGCCTCTTTTTTTTCCTTATTAGCACTATTTTTAATTAACCTTCTATTTTTCCTAAACATGTCTTTTTACTTAACATATGTAATCATTATCTTATATAATTATGTAATATATTAACTGTTATTGCATATTAGTTTTATTTATATATTTATGTATCTCTGATCTACTTTCTTCATTTTAAGTACTGTATACTGTAGCATGGTGAATATAGCACAATGCAACTACTTTTCCCCCAATGGCTGGTTCCAAATTTTTGTTACTACAGCCAAGAGTGCAATGAATATCTTCACACATATCTCATTATACTGTGAAAGCATTTATTCCAAATAGAAATCTCGAGATTTGGCATAAACGGGTCTTCCAATTTTTTTCTTTAATTGTGAGGCAGCATTATTAGATGTATCTGGATTATTGCAAATTACTGGTTAAGTGTAACTTTTTGTTGTTAATTATGTATCTCCAACAATACTTTTTTGCCTTAAGATCTTTGATTCAATATTAATATGCACAAGTTTTCATCTACATAGGGTTTTCTTGTTATCTGAAAAATTTTCCTTTACCTGGGGAATTTAGTTTCTTCATATTTACTGTGATTACTGATTTATCTGGAGACAGTCATACTTTCTAATCTTGTATCATCGTTTCAGTATTACTAATGTTTTTAATATTCCTTTCTTACCTCCCTTGAATTAAATGTTCCTATTTCTTAGTTTTCCTCTTATTATTGTAAATTTTACTTATACTGTTTTATTGATTATCTTTAAAATTTCACTCTGCAGACTTAAAGTGCAATGTTAATTTATTATTTCTTTTCTTTCCTAGAATTCCTGTAACTCTAATAATCAGTTTTAAATTCCAGTCAGTATTATTTATCAGTTCCTGTTTACCGTTATCCTTACCTATTTTCTATATTTTCAAGCTCCATCAAAGTAGTCATTTTATCATTATTGTTAAACTTTACCTTCTACCTACATATTTAGAAATTACTTTGCTTATCATTATTTCTCCCTCCTCCCCCACCCGCCTCCACCCCCTGCCAACAAACCCGATTACCTTTCTGAAGAACATGCTTCATTATATCTTCCAGGGAAAAAAATGTGAATTATTAATTCTCTCTGAAATTTTCTGAAAATGCCTTTATTTCATATTCAGGCTTTCATATTAATTTATATAAGTACAATTTAGTTTTATCATGGATGAGAAGAATGTTATGAAGCAAGTACCATTTCTTTAATATGTGCCATTTCTATCTGTAAGCTTTAAATTTCTATTTGTTTTTCATGTCTGAAGTTTTACTATGATATATCAAAAAAATGGATATTTCCAAAATGGTTCTTCAATCTGATAAACTTATGTTCTATTAGGATATTTCTCAGTCATTTTTCTCTTTTATTAGCACCTCTCCCATTTTTTTTATTCTCTCCTTGTGGAATCTTTATTAGATAAATGTCAGATATTTTAATTCCTATCCCAAGCTTCTTTGCTATTTTTATATTTTTGATGCTTTATTTTCTCTGATGCATTTAGGAGTTTGGTCTTCTATTCACAATTCTCTTTTGAATTGCATTTAACTTCTTGCTTAATTAATTAAACCTTTTAAAATATATCAATAACAATCTTTTTATTATTTGGCTCCACTTCAAGTTCATCCAATTTTCGGTGTGTTTTTTTTTTTTCATTCATTTTTTTTTTTTAATTCTTCCAGCCCACATTGTTTTTTAAATATTAAATTTAGTATTTTAAAATCTCATTACAAAATGTTTTATTATTTGTGGTCTTTGACATTGTAGTTTTTTGTGCCTAATGTGTTCTCATCAGATCTCATACCCATTTATGATTCGATCGATGTAATCTGGAGCATTTGGTGCTCTGATTGTCAAGGCCCAAATATCTTTATCCTTGAACTTCAGGTGCAGATGAATGAAAATGTCTATTTAGTGGCATTTTGTTTAACTTCTAGAATTAACTCTGTCTTCTTTAGATAACAGTTTTCATATGGGATGTAAATGTTACTACTATTCCTGGCCCAAATGTAGAATGCATGGTCCAGCCTAAGATCGCCAACTGTTTGCTTTCTCCTGTCCGTATGGATTGACTCGAGGCTGGCTGGTCATCTAAGCCATTTCACTCGTAAGGAGTATCAAGAACTTCCTCAGGAAATTTATTCTATTATGATGGATTCAGATTTTACAGGAGGGAGCCAGGGAACATAAGAGCGGAATCAATTAAGAAAAAAGAGAAGTTAAGAAATACATAGTGAGGCAATGGTTTCTGGGGACACAGTTTGAAACCTGTATCAAACCACACGTGAAACCAACCTATTCCCATCCAACAACAAGAACTGATAAACTCCACTTTATGCTTCAACTAATTTGAGTTGATACTTTATTATTTGCAAAAAGGGGACTCCTAATTGCTGTGATCTACCGCATAATTGCCGTAGATCTGCTTTATTTTTAAATATAACGCCATTCTTAACGCTTAGATAAGCAATAGGGACTCTGGAAAAATGAACATTCTGTATTTAGACAATGACGTCTCCTACACTGTAATTTTGGTCACATTGCTCTCTCCAACCTCATTTTCTTTATTTTATATTGAAATAAAATAGTGCCTATCTCTGTGTTACTATAGGTATTCAATGGGATAGAATACATTAAATGACTAGTGTACAGTGAGAAAAAAAAAATGCTGGCCAGTATCATTTTAAAGTTACAAATTAGTAAAACTTGAACATAATTGACATTTATCCAAGCTATATCCCATATTTTACAGAAAAAAATATATATGAGTCAACTAATTGACATAATATAATTTTTCCATGGAGTCTTTTGTGGCTGTAGAATTTGAATTTGGGTCTCTTGACTGAAAAATCCAGCAACATTTCACCATCAGACCCTATTTTATTTAGTATTTACTGTTTATTTAATATCCACAGTTTTCAATTTTCAGTTATCTTTGTGAATATTTTGTCCACAAAGTCAGATTGCACTGGCAATTTCTAAATAAAGACCACCTGGAATTTCTCAAGCTGATATTTATTACCACTCTGCTATGCTTCTTGTCGTAAGAGAAATCTACTTTTTCCTATACCAATATTCTCTGAACGTAATGAAAGGAAGTGTAGGGAAGAGAAATATAAAGGTATGAAAAACATTTTTCATACAATATCATTTATCTGCTATCAATGTTAGCACAAATAATTCAAATAAAAGTAATATTGAAAAATATGTGAACAAATTGTTATAATATAAAAGGCAATTCTGCGATGTGAATCATTTGTCAAAATTTGCAAAGCAAAGGGGAAAAAAGATGCTTTTTCTCTTAATTGAGACAGAGGAAGAGAGTGACAATATTATGGCCTGCAGCTCTTTTTTATTCTTGCTTCCTTTGGTGATTTATGTTTTTCATAGCATTTTTGTGCGTCATTTCTAATATATGAATATATTACAGGGTGTCGGGAAAAGCGAAATACATTTTAGCCAAAGAATAAAATAGAATGGCATTAATAAGGAAGGTAAATACTGTTCAAAGCAGGCTGTTCATGTCTCACTTATAAAACCATCTGAAGCTGAATGTGATGATTTGTACGCTTTTCCTAATATCTTCTGGCTATTTTGCAGTTATAATCCATCAGATATAGAGCCCATACCTATTCATTTCCACCTCCCAAGATTCAAAGGCAAAGAACCTCTATAGAAATATGTTCGAGAGATAGATAGATACAGATAGAGAGACATATAAATCTTATCTATTTATAGGTATATACATTATATAAATGTAGTGTATATATATTAAATCTATTGTCAATTAAATAAATGCATATCTTAAAATAGGTTTAATTACTTTGTTTTTGTTTTTGTTTTTGTTTTTGGCATGGGCAGGCTCCAGGAATCTAACCTGGGTGTCTAGTAAGGCAGGCGAGAACTCCGCCACTGAGCCACCATTGCCTGCCCAGGTTTAATTACTTTTTAAAAAGCAGAAAATTAGAAATTTAAAAGTTATTCTGTAAGGTGTAGCCACAACATGGAGCAGGAGATAAGAAAGGAAGTCATTCTTAATACCTCAGAAGATAATAAATAAAACTAATTGTGAGGCTGGACAGAGACATTTTAAATATAGTTAAGAAATATATTCAGTTTTATGGTATCAGAAAGCTATAAGTCAGAGGAAATTAAGTAACAGAAATTTTCTAACTTGATAAATACTATTCATGATAATATAGTTAATTAGAAAACTCACTGAAAATGTTGACTAGGAAATAGGGTGTATGGGAATGGAAATAGAGTTGGGAGAAGTCATCAGCATTTATGTAATATTTAAAAAACAAAAGTTTGCAGGATAAGATCAGTTTAGTAGAATCTATTTTCTAAAAGAAAAATGTAGAAAAATGGGTGACTATGTTAGGCAGCCGTAGGGCAAGAACTCTGCGATTTTCATTTTGACATTTATGGGTCCTACCATAAATGCTCCTGCAAATTAAGGATAGAAATGTCCATAAATGTTCACAGGACAAATGATTATCAAATCTAGAATAGGGAGAGACATAGCAGCTAATGTAAGATTGACAAAGAATAGCTGCTAGATAGAAAAATACGAGTGTGGTTCCTTGGCAATCAAGTGGTTTTGAAAGTTTCAATAAAGTAGAGCGTGTATCTTTTGAAAGTTTATCAGGAAAGTATAATGAAATGAAGAGTAAAAATAAGCCATTTATTTTGACTATTAAGACCGCTGCAAGGAACTTTGTCTTATCCAGAAAAGCTATGGGGAACAAGATATAATGGTTGAAGTTTAAATATAAAACATTAGTGATTTTTTTCTTTGAATGTCTGGTGCCTTTGCAAATTAGTACTTCATTAATAATCACATTTTATTTGGGGCAGATCGTTAGATTTCCTGGTGAGGATGTGGAAACGGAAATTTAATTGAATCATTCATATGTTGCTAGTGGGAATGTAAAATGATGCAGTTACTTGAGAAAAGAGTGTAGCAGTTTACTATAAACATTAAACACACACTTTCCATAGGACCAAGCAACTGTACTCATGGTCATTCACTTAGAGAAATAAAATTTATAGTTCGTGCAAAAACCTGTTCACTAATTTTCATAGAATCGTTTCTCATTATAGCTCCAAAATGGCAAGAACACAAACAGCCTTCAATGGGCAAATGATCAAACAAACCGTAGTATATCTATACACTGGACTGCAACTCTGCAATAAAAATGAACGAAATGATGCATGCAGCAACTTGGATGGATCTCAAAGGAATTATGCTGAATGAAAAAGGCCAATTTCTAAAGTTTACATACTATATGATTTCATTCACATAGCACTCTTTAAATGATAAAATCATAGACATGGAAACCAGAGCAGTAGCTGCTAGCAAGGGAGGCATGCTTCGGAAGGAGGCAGAAGGCTGTCTACAGAAGAGGAGCACAGGAATGCTCATAGTAGAACTTTTCTGTATCTCGATTGTGATGGTGGTGACATGAATCAATACATGTGATAAAATGTCATAGATCTAAATGGACACAAACATAAACACAAATGCAAAACGATTCATGCAAAAGAGGTGAAATCTAAATAAAGTAGATTGTTTTCGTCTTATCTATATCTCTGGTTATTTTCTACCTTTCCGGAAAATTTTGCAACAGAAAAGCTTTTCTCCATAAACAGATTGATGATTAATTTCAGATGCAAGAAACATTTCAGTTATTAATGCTCTTCAGGTTTTCCTGCTTTCCATCTGGCAGTATTTTCCTATACCTGAAGAATAATTTTTAGAAGCTCATTCCATAGGGATCTGCTGGTGGCGAATTATCTCAGTTTGAGCATCACTCTTGAATAATATTAATGTGTATGAATTCTACACTGGAAGAATTTTTTTCAACATTTCCTATATATCCTTTCATTTTCATCTAACTTCCAATGTTTGTGTTGGTAAGTCAGCTATCAATCTGCTGGTTGTTCCTTTGAGAGTTATCTTCTCCCAGAAAAAAGTGTTCTGATAGATCACAGGCCCCAGAACCAGACCTAAATTGGACTTAAATACTAGTTTTGCATTAATAACCTTATGATTGGGCAAGATTGCTTCTGACAGACATTTTCCTCAGAAACTCTTTTGTGGTTCAGATGTGGCGTCTCTCTCATGAAGCCCAATTCTGCAAGTAAAATCATTGCCTTCGCTCTTACCTGGGACATGACATGCAAGGATGAGCCTGGTCCTGACATGGGATTGACAGTGCCTTCCTGACCAAAAGGGGGAAAATGTAACAAAATGAGATACCAGTGGCTAAGAGAGTTCAAATAAAATCCAGAGGCTATTCTGGAGGCTACTCTTATGTAAGCTTCAGCTCTAAATTGCTAATGGCCATGGTGTGCCAAACCCCAACCAACATCATACCTGTTAACTATAAGGAAAACCCAGGGCTCTGTCTGAGATTCCACGAAAGTTGTAGACACTAAGTTTACTTCTCAGAAACCTAGAACCTTCAGATAGTGCCTATGCTAGATAAGTCTTGAAACCCAGTTTTAGGTCAGTTTTGCTAAGAACATCAACCAATTTCACCTCTCTATTCCATACTGTTGACACCCCTTTTGAACATGAAAAAGTTAGAATGGGCATAACCCAAATATCCCTAAAGATTGGAAGAAGGCTCAAAGGAGAAGGAGGAGTTATAACAGAGAAGTTAGAATTTAACAAATGAGTATGACTACTGAATCATTAAATTGATATTTCTTTTCAGTCTCCAGTGTCTGAGAGCAGCTAGAAGGAAACACCTGAAATTTTGGAACTGTAATACATATCAAACTTTAAAATCTGTTCTATAACTACATTTTACAATGTGCTTTGAAATGTAGTGCTTTGTTTGTATATATATTTCACAATAAAAAATGTTTTAAAAAATGAAAATAATACTACCTACCTTTCAAATTTCTTCAAACTACTGTTTTGAAGCTATAAATGTGGTTATACATGTCAAATCCTAAATTCAGCAGAGCAAAATTAGTGTTGCCTATTTTTTTCTTTTGCTAAGTCAATTTCTGAGTAAAGCATCCTTTTTTTCTGGACTGAACTGTCAAAGACCAAATAACAGAACATGCAAATACAAAAATAAGCAAATCCATCAAAAGAAAAAAAAAAAAACAACCTTACATCCTTCTTTTGTTAACCTCTAGAGCTTTCCAAGATACAGAACCAGTACCAGAATTTTATACATGCCAAGGAATCCTAAAGTGTTTTGGATCCCTCCAAACCCCATAATACCTTCACTGACTTAACCAATATGACTCACTTCTTGAAACACAAAATTTTATGAATTTTTCTATGGTTCCTTCTGTCTACATAGGCCTTAGATTTTTCCTTTCTAGGATCTTGGTCTTTTATTTTGACTGCGAGGAACATTGAGCCAGGATTCCATTTATGCTGAAGTGCATAAATGGTTCTCCTTCACTCTCCTTCTCTTAATCTTTCCCCCACCTACCCCTTTCTCTCATTTGTTCCAAACCTAGGGGAAAAAATAGTCTTTCCATTGCTTGGGCATTTCTCTAGTTAATATATTAGATTTTAAGGGAGCCATTTTATTAAGAATTATTGAGTGTACAAATATGAAAAACAAATTTAAACCTTATACATACTGCCAAATTTTCTTCCAAAATGTATTAATTTTCATTCCCCCTTGCAGTGTTCAAGACTATGATACTTTTACTATTAAAGTATACTTTATTCATTCACATAATTCCTTTATTTATAATTATACAAAAAATGATGCAATCTCATTTGTAAATTTTGAGAACTACAAAAATATATAAAATAAAATGCAAACCACATAATGTTGCACATTTTCATTGCTAATGGCACTGTTTTATGTATTTTTTTCCAAACCTGTATTAGGTATGGATGTGTGTGTTTGTGTCTGTGGATAAAAAATAGATAAATATAAATTATTCATATATAAAATTTTCCTATTTTATTCTTTTAAAAATTAATTCTATATAATTTCAAAATACAGGGCTCTTAAGTCAGGATAAATTTATCAAGAATATTTTATAGATCTGGTGAGAATTTTTCCCCGTACACCAATGAGAAATCAATTTGACTAGTCAATAAATTGAAATTGTGTTATTTGAGTAAACAATCATAATTATAAACACCACTGATAGAATCCATTACTGGTATATTCATCTTCAATTTAAAATGATTAAATTAGTCAAATGTAAACAAGAAAATGTTTTCTATTTATGACTGCATCACAGAGGGATCTATGTACTAAATTCAGACCTTTCAAAAGTTCACAAATAAAACTGATTTACATTCTAAAATACTTTAATAAAAGTCAAATGTCTAAATTTACAACAGACAAAAGAGGCTAATAAGGAAGAGTTGCCTATAATGCTGCTGGGGAATCAACAGAAGTATTGTGTAGTTTACATTTGTTAATCAGTCCTTTTGATGTGATTCTTTAATATAGTAGATAATCCAACCAATTTTGCTCTAAATCCCACTCTCTCGTACAATTTGATTGTCATATTTGTTGAGCTGACTTAAAAGAATTAAGCAAAGGTCATGCTTAGAAGTCCTTAAAATACTACTCTTCTGGGCTTCTGTTTCATTTTTTTCTATAATGCTTTGGTAACAGATATAAATCCCCTGGTAAAATATTTCCTTCTGCATTTGTATTTGTTGTCAATTAAATATACCCTGAGGCTTTACTAGGTTGTCAACCAGCAAACCTTCAAAAGATGTAAAATTGAGTTCATCAGTTTGGTAAGATTGCATTCTGGTTGTAGTTGAAAAAGTCAATAGAGTGTCCCAGGAAACTCCAGGGGGCTTAAAATAGTGAATGTTCACACAACCAACCTGATGTCAGCTGAGGGGAGCAGTCGGCCTTCTGGCTCCCTCCAGGAGGAAGGCTGTCCCACTTGAACTCATGTACCCTAAAACAGACCCGTGCTGAAAGCCATTAAATTTTAGGGTGCCTACCTTAACTCAACTCAGGCTACTTTAATCAATATCATATAAAATAAATGTAATAACAGTCCTACATAGGTGAAAGCATGTGCTAAGTAAATTTTATTCTTTGGAAATAAATTTTCAAGCCCAAAGTTTGATTTTTTAACTGTTTGTTAGTTGTGGCTTCTATCTGCTTCAGTCTCATTTCTATTTTTCCATTTTATCAGTTTTACAAAGATTTTAACTTCAAGCTTTCCTCATGTTGTGATGTGAACTTCCTTTAAGTTAGATGCATGCTGTGAACACATGGGTTTCTATATTTGTGAAAATCATGTTAAGATCTTTCTTCCTTTTACTACTTATCTACATTTCATTTTAAGAGACTGTGCAAAAACAAAGAGAAAGCATGGAAATTTGAGAATTCTCCCAAAGATAATTTTGGAGGAAAATGTCTAAATTACTTATGAATGGCATGAAGAATTATGGTAGGACTTAAAAAAACAGAGAAAATTTAGCTCTGAAAAATGTTGTCTATCTTATTATCACCTCTAAAATAAAATAAATATTCTATTTAGTTTACATCTGTCAGGAATTTAAGTAAGTTTCTTTTATGGAAAAGTTTTAGTTTATTTTTTTAAGAACTTATAGGGTAACACATTTTAGTCATTTATTTCATTTACAATAAATCTGATTTTCAGACATAGTAAATTTCATCAATCTATGTGCATGGCATATATGGCTTTAAAATAATATCCATTCCGCCCACTAAAGAATTGCTTTGTGAATTTCATTTTGCCTACTGTCTTTTGATGTAACATGACTATCATGGTCAGGTTCATGTGTCAACTTGGCCAGGTGGTGGTACCTGCTTGTCTGGTTGGTCAAGTGTTGGCCTGTCTTTTGCTATGAAGACATTTCACAGAATTAAATCATGATCACGTCAGCTACATCCACAGCTAATTCCATTTGTAATCACCCAAGGGTAATGTCTTCTTTAATGAGTGATGCTTAATCTAATCACTGGAAACCTTTTAAAGAGGATTCAGAAGAGGCAGGCTCTCTTCCTGCCTCAGCTGGCGAGCCTCTCTGGTGGAGTTTTTCCAGACCCTTTATTGTAATCGTCAGCTTCACAGACTGCCCTAAAAATTTTGGACTCTACGTTCCCATGGTTATGGAGACACTTTTATAAATTTTATATTTACAAATATTTCCTGTCAATTCATTTCTCTAGAGAACTCTAACTAATACAATGACCCTTCAGTTGAAAGTTATAGTCAATGGCAAAATGTCCACTTTCTGGGACTTAACCTGTATCCTCTTGAACGGATTTTTAAAAAGAAGAAAGAAAGAAAGCAACGCAATGGACAATTAATCCTGCATGCCTCTAAACAGTGACAATAGTACCAGACAATCAGATTTTGGAGGCTTGAATGATTGTCCTTCAACCTTCAAAAGGTATCTGTGGTAGGCAGAATTACTGGCCAAAAAAAATTTCCATGCTTAATTCCCCAGACTGTAAATATGATGATTTACCATGTCCATGAGTCAGTTACTTTACCCACTTCAGGAGACCTTGTAATGTAATTAAGCTTACTATTCAGCTGATTTTAAAATAGGGAGATTATTCTTGATTATCTGGACAGACCCAAAGGAATCACTTGAACCCTTAAAAGCAGAAGTGAAAAGCAGAAGGTGATGTCAGAAAAAAGGTGTCAGAAAAGGAAGTCAAAGAGATCTGAAGTGTGGTAAGACAACCTGCTCTTGCTGGCTTAAAGAAGTGGGACCATGTGGGCATCCTAAGAAAGAAGGCAGACAATTTCTAGGAGCAAAGATTGGCCCCCCCAAATGACAATTAGTAAAGGTATTCATCCTAATTGGTCGAGAAATAAAGATGGAGGCCATAATTTTAATTAGTAGTACTAATGTTAATTTTATTGAGCCCTTGTTTCTCAATTAGTAATTGACATTTGGTTGATAATGGTTAAAATACTCACAATTTTGGCGTTTCGCAAGACCAACAGAATAAAAGTGAGGCATAAAGTACTCTAATAACCTCAATTCTTAGTTTAAGTTCTGTACAAAATGAGATGTCATATATTCTACTACGTTGGAACAGAGCTAGTCTCCTAATGACCTTAGACAACATATTCGCTCACTTTAATAGTAACAGACTATAGTAGGCCATGGATTGGCCTGCTGAAGACAGGCTTGTTCTGAGTTTTTCATGTGAAATGGGCTGTTAACACTAGAACATAAGGGGGATATAATTAATTGATAATCTTGGAGAGACTTGTCCCTCTGAGTTTCAGGATTTGTCTGACCTAGGAACCCTCTGGAAATTATAGGTTCCAGGAAGGTGTACCTAGATCATTATAATTATTACTAGAAAGAACTATTGGAAAATCTACCAGGACATATTCAATAATGGATATTTATTGCGAACTTCTTACTTTCTGGTGGGGATGAAAGGCAATAAGTTATTGCATTTCATAAATAAATAAATTATATAAATAGCAGTGTTATAGAAAAATGAAAACAGAGAAAGCAAAATTAAAAGTAGAGGAACATATAGTCTGAATATAAGAAGTTCCATCAGCCTGGGTTCAAAGGGAGAAAAAGTTGAAACAGAGTCCCAGGTCATTCCATAATTGATATACAACATAAGTGGAAGAAAATCTTGACGATTTAACCATTAAGATTATGTAATTAATTGCCATTTCAGCATAAACTAGATGGTTGTAATTGACATACCATTTCATATCACCAATTGAGCCCATTCTCACTGAAACATTTCTTCAACTCCTTTTTGGGTATTTGTTTTTCTTTACTGGACCTGGAACCTGTGGCCAATGTTTTAAATTTCATTTTTTAAGTGATTGTTCACTTATTCATTCATTTACTTTTTTTTATTCATTTACCCAAAAATTATTAATTTGGTGTGGATAGATTAGGCAAAATATCTCATGGGAAATAGTGAAGTGGGAATATAAATTAAAAAGTAAAATCTTACTCTTGTAACTGTTATGAAGGATAGATACAAACTATATAAAAACTATAATAAAATGATGTGGGCTTTAAGAAGATCAAGGAATATTTCTTATAGGAAGTAAAGATGGAGTTAAGGAAAGGAGGTAAGATAAGCATTAGCAAAAAGAAGCAGGGTGAAAGAATATGAGAGAGGGAATAATGGTCATGTGAGAGATTCATACAAGACCAATTTAAGTACAAAACAAGAAAAACAAATGAATATGGTAAAACAAAATGAGTTTAGAGATATAGGGAAGGTCCAGTTTTATAGGACTATAGAATTCTGGGAAGGAGTTTTGGTTTAATTACAGGACTGGAAAGTACCTGAAGGATTGTAAGGTGAGAAGGAATAGTAGATCTGTATTTGGAAAATATCACTCCCAGCGCATCAAGGAAATAAGATTGTAAATCACCGAAGGCAAATACTGGTAGTCCATTTAAGGAGTCGTTAAAGAATCCAGGTGAGAGATGAGGGTGCCTTACACCAGGCTGCTGGTGATAGATATAAAAAAGAAGCAAATGTATGTGATAGATACTCTGAAGTTAAAATTTACTAGATTTAGTAACAGACTGGCTATGGGAAGGAAGCTGAAGGAACTAGTTTTCTAGATTTCTAAATTGCGTAACTGGATGAATGGTGGTGTGCGTCACTGAGATAGGAAATATTAGAAAAGGATCGCAATAACAGAAAAAGATGATCAGCTACAGGGATCTCACACACTTCTGAATTCTTCTTTTTTTCTTTATTAGATAAATTATGGGTTTGCAAAACAATCTTGCATAAAATACAGGATTCCCATATACTATCCTATGATTAACACCTTGTGTTGGTGTAGAACATTTGTTAAAACTGATGATAACACATTTTTATAATTGCACTATTAAATATAGTCCATGGATTTGATGATTACTATAATTATTACTGACTACAGTCCAAGAGTTGACTCTTTGTATAGTGTTGTTGCATGGATTTTTTAAAAATTTATTCTGTTATTATATATACAATCCAACATTTCCCCTTTTAATCACAGTCTCATATATGAATATATTAATATATATACATATATTTATATTTAAGCACTGTTAACCACGTTCTGAATGTTGTGCAACATCAGGACAATCCATTCCCAAAACATTTCCCTAATTCCAAATACAAACCTTGTATATTTTAAGGCTTACCTTCCCATTTCCTATCCCCACCTTGTCTCCTGGTTATACTGATTTTGACTTTGTGAGTTTGTTCATTCTAATTATTTCAGATCAGACAGATCATACAATATTTGTCTTTTTTGTGTCTGGCTTATTTCACTCAACATGATTTCCTCAAGGTTCATTCAAACTGAAATGTGTACAAGGACTTCGTTCCTTTTAACTTTTTAATATGTAAATTTCATTTTTCTAATTAGTCTAGATATGTGACATATATATTTATTTATCCTAAAATACATAGTGGCTAAGTATATATGATAGGCTGTAATATAAAAGGAGGAAGCAAGAGGACCAAGGAAGAAATACTGCAAACATAATGAGTATCAAATAGTTTTAAACTTGCATGAGAAAGTGGAGCAGGGATATATTAGTGGGATGAGATCACTGGTGTTGAGCATTAGGGAAAGATAAAAGAGTGTTATAATTTTAAGAAAAGCCAAATTTTCCATTACATTCCTGTGCGCTCTTGCTAAACTGAGCAGCTGTCATTTGTAGGATTGATGTTCTTAATGATTATAATGATTTCTTGACATATTTTTCCTAATTATTGCAGGAAGAATTAGATTACTTTTTAGAAATTTAACCTGACGGCTACTTTGTGCCTTGGTTCTGAGCTGAAGGCTGCCACTCAAACAATAGTTTCGTTTCGTTCTGGTAGTCTTTTGTTTTTTGCTTCTAATCACTATTTATCATGTAATTTCTGCCTGATTTTTGTCCCTCTAACTATTTGATGAAACACCATGCATATTATTGAAGCATATGGCAATAGAGTAGCTGAGTCTAAACATGGGCATCTGACAGATCTTGTTCCTTGCTGAGAAACAATTATTTCAATATAGCTTGACAGTGTGGCTTTTTCCCAGATATTCTATGCTTCATTTTTCCCCTGAAGTAAGCATGCTGTTAAGAAAATTTATTCGCACAGGATCCTTTATTCAACCTACAGCCATGACAATAATCTTTCTCCTAAATCCCTCTCAGATTTCCCTCTAGTGACAATAACTATGCACTGCATCTACCAATTCATTATTGTTTTAAATTTCAAATCTTTGTGATCTTATTCCATTTATATAGTCTCTACCTCCTAGCATTTGAATAAATCTAGGCATCTATTTCAGCATAATACTACACATCCTTCCATACTAATAATAGTTGCACTTAATCTCATCAAGTGTTTTTATGTGCCAGTGTTTACATTTTCAGGTGATTTTCAAATGTATTTTTGTTAACTTTTCTTAATCTTCATCTCAAATGAAATTCAGTGTTTTCCCTCAATATGCAATTAGCAATATTTTAATTTTATCTCTCTATGTAATATAGAAATTGATGTTAAAACATTTAATTCATATATTTTTCTAATTGACCAGAGATGGATTTATTAAAACATTTCCCTGGTTAATATACCACTAATGAGGTTTAAAAATCAAAGTTGTCATCATTTTTCCAAATACTTCCTCATAATATTTTGATTATCTGAAAAAATTTATCCTGGATACTTTTTGTGTTTTGCTTACCTTATGCCTTAATTAATATATACTTTCTCTCAATATAAATTGCTTTATAATCTTTGAACATGTTCCTTTATGTTTCCAAACTAATTCCCAAACATTAATTTAAGACATCTCATTTTTCCTTATTAAATCTAATTCATATACGCAGTTTAGTAAAAGACATCCACTTGTCCTAATGTATTGAAAAATGATTCCATTCTATCCCTCCATCTGGCTTTCTCACTAGAGTGTTTCTTTCACCACTGCAAAGGTATTTGCTAGAATAGTTAATAGAATAAATTGTTCAATGAACACCCATGCAACTAAACTGACCTACACAGGAGGTTTGCAGTTTCTATAGGATGATGAAAATTTGTCAAAAAATAAATTAAAGATTTACATCTTTTTAATATGAATGGAATGTAGGTTCTGGGACTAAAGAAACAGCAGCGGATCATGTTATCCATCACTCCTTATAAGTTAGTGTTTCCATGTCAACTGCTAAAAACATTTAATATTATAAAAGGCTACAGAGGTTGTTTCTAAATTTTGCAGGGTTTCCCACCACTATATTTAAAATCCATGGGATTTGACTGAGTCATAGCTGAAGAGAGAAGTCTGCATTGTCATATTAAATGCCTGGAATGGACAGAAATGTTCTTTTTGGAGTGCTACATACAGTTGTGTATTAAAGGACAGTGGATTGGATGACACAGCACTTCTTATCTAGCCTGAATTTAGCTAAGTGGTTAAGTGAGACAGCTTGGGTGGCTATATTTATCACACAAAAATTCTGCTTTTTGCATGTTCAGGTAAGGTCTAGCAGAAGCCATTGCCTCCTAAAGGTAGTAACTATAAAGCCTGGAGTCAGAGAAGACATGAAGACATTGGGGAGAAAACACAATTGTCAGATACCGCAGGGGAGTTGAAATTTGAAGGAAGTGAGTGATTAGTTTCTTATTGCCATGGTTTTTAGCCAGAGAGAAAGCTGAAGTCAATACCACGTAGGATTCCTAAATATCTGAAAGAAAGTGCACAGTCTTTCTGGACTGAAGAACTGGGAAACAGAATGAAGCAACTACAGACAGTCGAAAATAAGGTTTTATTCCAGAAAAGAGAGATCCAGAAATAGGAAGCCACAAGTTCTGCCTCTGCAAAGCAGCCACTAGAATGAAATGAATTTGGCATGTTCACAGGAAATAAGGTTAACACAAATGTTAATTATATTTACAAATACTTGCACAAAATAATTGAGAATTAAAATTTTTTGAAATCCAATTTAAAATAGTAAAAACAAGTGTAGACTACTTTAGGAAAAATTAAACAAAATATCTGTAACACAACTACATTGAAAGCAACAAACTATTGTTAGAGGTATTTAAAGATTATGTGACTAAATGGAGTGATATGCCATGTTTGTGGATAAGTTGATTCAATATTGTTAAAATAGCAATTATTCCCATAATGTTCTATATATTGAATATGTATAAAATTTCTAGCAGGGTTTTTGTAGAACTTGAACATTGGTTTCCAAAGTTTGTGTGGAAATTGCAAGGGCCTAGAATATTTGAAGCGTTCTTGGAAAAGAACAAAGTTAGAGAATGAACATTACTTGAGATTCAGGTTTTTAAAATACTACAGTAGTCAAGAAAATGTAGCACTAGCCTAAGGATCAAAAACAAATAAAAGAAATAAAAATAGAGATTATAAATTGCCCAATACTTATAGGATTTTTTTTCTGCATGGGCAGGCACTGGGAATCAAACGTGGGTCTCTGGCAGCAGGCAAGAACTCTGGCACTGAGCCATCTTTGCCCACCCTAGGCTTTTAATAAAATCACCAAAGCAATCCAATTGGGAAAGCAAAGTCTCTTCAAGTAATAGTTGATTATCCAGTGTTCTAGTTTGCTAGCTGCCAGAATGCAATATACCAGAATCAGAATGGCTTTTCAAAAAGGGGAATTTAATGAGTTGCTAGTTTACAGTTCTAAGGCCAAGAAAATGTCCAATTAAAACAAGTCTATAGAAATGTCCAATCGAAGGCATCCAGGGAAAGATACCTTGCTTCAAGAGGGCCAATGATTTTCAGGGTTTCTCTCTCATCTGGAAAGGCATATGGTGAACACAGTCACAGTTTCTCTCTTGGCTAGAAGGGCACATGGCAAGCAAGGTGCCATCTGCCACTTTTTCTCCTGGCTTCCTGTTTGATGAAGCTCTCCAGGAGGCGTTTTCCTTCTTTATCTCCAAAGGCACTGGCTGGTGGGCTGTCTGCTTCTCATGGCTATGTCCTTCTGCTCTGCTCTCTCTGAATCCCCAATCCTCCAAAATGTCTCCTCTTTTATAGGACTTCAGCAACTAATCAAGACCCACCTGAATGGGTGGAGACATGTCGCCACCTAATCCAGTTTAACAAGCACTCTCGATTACATCACATCTCCTGGGAGATGATCTGATCACAGTTTCAAACATACAATGCTGAATAGGGATTAGAAGAAAAGGCAACCTTTACAAAATGGGATTAGGATTAAAACATGGCTTTTCTAGGGGACATACATCCTTTCAAACTAGCACATCCAGTATGGAAAGAAGAAATAAATGTTGGCAGTACATCGTCTCATACACACACAAAAGTATGATATGGATTATAGACTTCAAAGTAAAAGATAAAATCATAAAACTCTTATGGAAAAATATATATATACATGTATACAAATACACACACACACATATATGTAAGGATTTGGGGGTAGAAAAAGGTCTAGGAAAAGATGACCTAGACATTAAAAAATGAAAAACTAGACTTTTTCAAAACTAAGATATTTTGAAACAATATATGTTTAAACATATATATATATATGTGTGTGTGTGTGTGTGTGTGTGATTTGCTATTGAAAAATCTCCTAAAAACTAACTCCTTTTTCACTTCTGCCCTTACCACCCCTTTCCTCCAGAATATGCTCTTTATTCAGACTTTCTCATCTCAGTTAATGGCACTTCTATACACCCATTTGCTCCAACCAAACTTGTAGGATAAACTTTCAAATCTTTCCTTCTGTAATAGCCTATATTTGATACAGTAATAAACTCATTTCGGCTTTCTTCAAAATAACTGGAGAGCACAACCACTTCACCATCAACATCTTTCCCTTGGGCTGCTTCAGTGGTTTCCTATTAGTTTTCACTCTTTCCCTCTACAGTGTATTTCTCAAACCTTGCATAGTTAAACATAAATCTGATCACACCACTCTTTCTCCAAGTCTCTCCACTGAGTGTCCATCATGCCAAGATATGAACTCTTTAATATGGCCTGTGAGACCATATGTGATTCATTTTTGGGAAAAGAGAATGAGAGAGGGCAGAGAATATAAAGAGACCCCAAGATAGGAAAATGTTGGATATGTTTGAGGAATAGTGAAGAAATCAATGTGACTACAACAGATGAGTGGAAACAGTGATAAAAGATAAGATTAACAGGTAACACTTCATCTTTTAATGGTATTTTGTTCTTATTTTAAAGACATTTTATGGAAATTTTGTAGTTAATGTATTTTGTGTTGTGTTTAAGAAATCTTTGTATTAAGTCAAAATAATGGAAGTGTTCTATGTTTTCCTTCTAATATATTTATCTTTAACATTTAGCTCAATAATATATCCAAAATTATTTTTTTTATTTGGAAGACGTAGGGTAAAGGTAGTTTCCCTCCTCTTAGAGACATACAATTGACCCAACACCATTTAACGTAAAGATTATCCTTTCTCCACTGTGCTTCAATGCTACTTTTGGAGTAAATCAGATGAACAAGTAAGTGTTTGGGTAATATAAAAATAAGGAGTGGCTGATTGCAATTCTAATCAGATTTTATTAATTGACACTATCATTCAAAGCCTTGTAGAAGCAAATATGTTGTTACAGCAGGACTGGGAAAAGATAAAACCAAATGGGCAAGATTTAGAGAGCTGAACACATAATTCCCATCTTTAGAAAGTGTTCTTTCTCTCGGTCTTTGCTAAAACAGTGAAATGAGCCAACAAATGCATACCACCATTATTCATTGATTCTAAAAGGCATTTATTTTACATTTTATTATGTCTGAAATTGGGAAGCACCAGTCAAACAATGGTGCATATTTTTTCTTGTTTTTTCTTTGAAGATACATGAATTAGTGACACAGCTTAAATTTAAAACTGTGTTAGATTTTATGGCATACAGTATAAATTCCACCTCCCTGACCACAGGTTACCAAGTTATAGATAAACACCTGACCCAAGACCATCCAGAAACCTGAGTTCTTTTCTCTCCTGAATTTGTGCTATTAGTAAATTGGTGGCTTGTGCTGAACTGATAATATTAGGTGCTCTCAGGGCTAACATCAGCATCAGGCTGTGAATATGAAGAAGCAGCTATTTGAGGAAATGGTATGGGAGAGAAAAGCTTATATATTTATTTTTATTTTGAATAGTTTTATATACATATATTTATCTGAAGGTGTTATGAGTTGGACTGTATCTACTCAAAAGATATTTTGAAGTCCTAATCCATAGTACCTGAAAATGGTATCTTATTTGGAAAGAGGGTCATTACATATGGAATTAGGTAAACTAAAATGAGGTATGCTGGAGTTGGGCAGGTCTTTAAAGCATATAATTTTGTCCGTAAAAGAAGGAAGAAGAGACACAGGAGAGAACATCTTGTGAAAACACCGGGGCAGATGTTGAAATGCTTCCACTAAGGAATACCATGGATTGCTGGCCTCTGACAAAAGCCAGGAGAAAGGTGTGGAGCAGCTGCTTTCTACAGACATCAGAGGAAGTGGGCTATTCTAGGACCTCTATTTTAAGCTTCTGGCCTCCAGGTCTGTGAGACGATATATTTCTATTATTTAAAGATACTCAATTTGTGGTACTTTGTTATGGCAGATGTAGGAAACTAAAATAAGAGCCTTCTTGGTCTAGTTCACATGAAACTTGTGTTTCAACAATTATATTTGTAATATTCCTGGCTATATCTATAGAAGAAAGACTCTAAATTTGAGCCAGTTTGAGTAGGTATCTTTTTGTTTTTAACCGCAGGAGCTCTAACAGGAAGTATGTCAATAACTTCAAGTTTATTACATCCTATCTTTAAACAGACTAAAGTTACAAATTACTTTAAAATATAATGAGAATGCAGCCCACATCATTACACATTATTTTTAAGTCATCATAAATATGATTGTCTATAAAATCAGTGGAGAAGATTCAAATATCAGCATACATTGATGTGTTTATATTTTGCATTTTCTTCAGGATACTTAAAAAGTCAACTATATAAATGAGGTTGTCTATAGTTTTCATTTGCTTTTCCATATTGCAAAAAGTCCCAACTTTTAATTTTGTTGGTTTTGGATAGCCTTCCTTGTCATAGCTTTTATGCCATATAAATCAATGATTCACACTTTTTAATTTAAAAAAAGGCAAATTGTCTAATATTATAAAACTAAGTAAAACACCAAAGAATAATTTTCTTGTCTCAATAACTATTATTTATAAACAAAACTAGAAACAAAATGTAAAAAAGGCTACAAAGAACTCATAAATTTCTCCAAAGAACATATCAGATAATATAATTAAATAGATACATTGAAGTAAAATGTATCATCATTGGTTTACTATGAGAAATCCTCAGATTTTCTCCTGAGCCTCAGGGCCGCATATTTAACGGTATGAGTATTAATTCCATGAATGGAATACTTTCCCTGTTGTCCAGTTGAAGAATAGCACATTATCCCTATGTTACCTTCTAATTTTCACATCCAGTCACTAATTAAACACTAGAATCATTAAACTTGAACTGTGTCTACATCATTCAATACTCCATTTCTAGCACCTCTTACAATGGCTGGAGCTATAATAAAGTCTTTATAAACTTTATTTGAGTAGATTATTAAATAAATATCTTCTGTTTTTTTAACTACCTAGTTGACGTGGCTAAATGTATCTCTGAGACATTGGCTATTTGTACAAATACTTAGGAAATATATTGGCTTAAGCAAATGTTTTAAAAGAGTTTACTCATTGGACTAGTCTAAACTACTACTTAAAAGTTTGTGTTTGTTTAAAATCCTTTGTTATTTCTCACTTTGAGAAGTGATATTTTATAACAAAACCTCCTTGAATATTCTCACTGAATTGGCTTTTGTTCCACCTTACTTTTCAGCACCGTTTTATGTCAGTTTTGCGTGGGAAGATTGTGCAAAAAGAGGGTAAGTATTGAAAAGCTCAGTGTCAACAAGAGACTGTTATTGAAAGCTCACCCATTCACTCTCAAGTCTGATTGTTGATTAAATTCCTTTACATTCCTTTACATGACTTTTGAGTAATTTTCAGAATAGTTATTCAAGTGTGCATCCAATACAAATAAGAATTGGACATTTTTCTTAGAATGAAGTTAGCAAGAATTTTAATTGTTACAGAATATTTTAGGAATGTTTTAACATTTCCTTCCCTCACTTTTGCCCACCCAGCTCCCTCTAGTGTCCATAAATACATACTGTTTGCTGTCATAAGAATTTGGCTTGTTCAGCAAAAAGTGTTTTGCATGATATACGTTCAATTGTGAACTTCTCCACTTTTTGTGCTAATCTGCCTTAATTGCAGTAGATTTATAAATTATCCTAACATCTAATAGAGAAAATCCCCTAACTATGATCTTCAGGAAATCCTTAGCTATTCTTGGCCATTTTGTGTGTATTTGCATTTAGTTTACCAACTACCACAGAATCAAAAACAAGCAACAGCAAAAATATTAATGATATTTTTATTGGAATTGCACTGAATCTATAGATAAATTTGGGAATAATTGATGTGATGATATCTAGCCTTTCTACCCAAGAACATCTGTCCATCTTGTCATTAATGTACATTCTCATGACTTCACCCACAAAGATCTTCACATTTTTTGTTAGATATATCCTGGCAATATTTTGTTCTGCTAAAACACATGATTCAATAGCAAGAATTGCCTCTTACATGACTGGTAATTGTGGTAATGGTAGCAATATGTGTGGGCATCATGTTGGTTCATACATGATCTTTCCCTATGTTTTGACATTTTCTTCAAAAACAGCTGAAACTAAACCCAGTTGAAAATGGCAAGCCACTGAGGGTCATTAGCACAATGTCACAGTCCTCCACTTGGCTGAGTTTTGCTTAAGGTTTTTAGAAAGTGAGGATGTTAAGGTGCTGTAATAATCCCACAGAGAAGATCTATTCCTGAAAAAAAATGAGGAAAATAGACACAAAAAACAAAAACAGGTTACTGAGTACAACTGGGGATGCAAAAAGTATAACAGCAAGCTGCCCATGAGAGCTGCCCAATGCTGTCATCATCTGTCTTAAATATGCAGTAGTGGCAATGAATAGAAGATATGTTCATGATGAAGAACGTAGCATTGCTGATTCTGGTGCCAAGAGATACTGTTTATAATCAATAAGCAGGCTATTTGAAGCAATATAAGCCTATTTTACTTGTATTTGCTATTAATCAAAGAGAGCAATAGCAAAAAAAAACGTGGAGGTAGGGAACTCTTGGATGCCTTTTTAAATTAGTACAAAGAAGAAATTCAAGACAATGAGCTAGGCAGTTATCTCTGACAATTTGGTGGATTATTTTTCTTTTTGTTTTGCAAAGTCACTTGGTTGCTCTTTTAACTGCAGCTATCCATGAAGATAGCTCCTTGCATTGTCCCCTTAATTGAGGAGCACAAATTTTAACTCACACACCCTTCATGAACTTACATTTAGTTATTTAAAAAAACAAACAAAAACATGCATACAACATTGATGCATGCTGCACTATTATTTTAATATTATTTTGGAATTTGACATGCCTTTTAACCATGCTAATATTTTATTAGACATGTTAGGGATTCTGTTAGTGCTCTTGTAATAAAGTTGCAGGATTTGAAACATTTTGTCTTAATCCTATTTTTCCCATTATTACATATTTATCAATTTTTTTTTTAGTTCATGATTTGGCAAGACACAAAATTTTCAGAATCATATATAATTCAGCTGCAGAAATAACTGTATAATCAAAACCTTTTTCTTTTTATGCAGACCATCATATAATTTGTAAACAATTATCTGTGTGTCTTCTTTTGCAAACAAGCTTCATATATTTTTATTCCTTAAATTACTTTACTTGCTAAGGTCTTTCTTTAAAATGTTTCATTATTTAGTCATTTAATCGTATGTTAAGATTTTTGTAGAAACCTTTTATGACCTTAAGTCATTTCCCTTAATCACTCAGTGCAAGAATCTTACTATGAGTGGATATTGAAATTTCAGTAATGCTTGAATACATCTATTGAGATAACCATATGATTTTCTCCTTTTTGCAATAAAATGGTAAGTTTCTTCCTATTTAATAGCTTGTTATTTTAAAAAATATTGATTTCATTGGTTTCCAATTTATTACTAACCAGGTTTTAATGTCATTTCATAATACAGTTCATTTCTGAAATATCTGTACCTATTTCTTTTTTTGTTAGCTTAATAATATTTATTTTTGCCTTCTTTCTCTCTTTTTAAACTTTCCAGAATTTTTTCTTTTTATTTTATTAGTCTTTTTAATTAAACAAATTCTGCTGTTTATCTTCTTTTTAACACTTTTTGTTTTTTTCTATACTTTTTTTTACTAATTTTAGATTTATTATTCATTTCTTCCCAATTTCCTTGGATTTAATTAATAAATGTTCTAACTTCTGTTAAAGTTTAATTTTGAAAAAGATGAATATATGGTTCTCAGAACATGTAGAAAAAATGTCAAAGATTTATTTAAAACATTCATGAAGGAACCAGCAAGATAGTAAAGCTGGTTCAAAAACCATTTAGTTTTTTAGCACACATGAAAAGTGTGCTGAAAAAGATGTACTAAATTAAGGGCAATGCTAGTCAACATCCTTTAAGGTTAAAATAAAACAAGCAAACTGTAACATTTGAGATTACATTTCCTACCACTTAAAAATTATTTATATGTCTATGGACACAAAGCTGTGAGTTAACCAATATCTCAGAATCTAGAGAACTTAATATATAGTAAATATTAAGTCAAACAAAGGTACATTGCTCTAGAAAGTGAAATATTTTGAGTATGGACCTTTTAGAGAACATTCCACTATAACTCAGAAATGTCATGTCATTATCTTTTTGGTTTATTTACTACTTGTACATAAAATATCTTAACATTTCTTAAGTAGAATAGTTAGTTCACTAATTTTTAGCTTTCCTTTTTTTTTCCTGACACAACATGTAATATGTAATCAATTATTTTCCCTCTAAATACAGTTTTTGCTGAATCATTATATTTTGTGGCATAGTACTTCCCATATTTCAGTTTAAAATATTTTCTAATTTTTTCTGCAATGTATTATTTTAACCATAAATTTTAGTAGTGGTTTGTTTTTAAATATCCAGATTTTAATTTTTTCTAGGTATCTACTGATGCTGAATTCTGATTTTTAAAATTCTATCAATTGCATTTTGCTCATAGATTTTGGCCAAAAGTTGGAAATACTTTAAGCCTTTTTGATGCTAGTTTATGTGGTTATTATTTACAAATAGTTCATGCTTGCTAAAAGACAAAGTGTGCTATCAAATTGTATACAGTGTTTTGTATGTCCATTCGATTGCTGGTTTTGATTAAATTAATTTTAGTAGTTAAATTTGCCACTAGGTCACTGATTTTGATTAGGTTGACTTTACTATTTCTTTTATATGCTTACAGATTTTCTTTGGTATCTATCAGTTGTACAAGAGTATTAAAATTGTAAACCACCCATTACAATGGTAAATTTGTTCATTTCTCTTTACAGTTCTATCAATTATTGATTTGTAATGTTATAAGGCCATTAGGTATATAAGGCCATACAGGTATCTTTCTGATAAATTGAAATTATCATTATGTGGTATAATCTCCTTTTGTCTAATATTGTTCTTTGCCTTAAGTTTATTTTGCCTGATATTACTATAACTATCTTTTTTTTGCTATTAGTATTTTTTTCTATGTTTTAATTTAATATCCTTATTTGGGTTGTATTTCTTAGAAAAAGTAATGGGCCCAGATTTTGTGTTTCATCTAGTCTGATGATTGGCATGTTGATAGGACTGCTTATTCCATTTACTTTATTATTGTTACTGCTATATTTAGAATTCTTTTTATCATTTATCTTATAACAGGCATATTTTTCAGATAATTTTTGTTTTTATTCATTTTTCATTTTTCTCTCCTTTTTTGCTTTTTTGTATTGAGATTATTTTTATTCCATATGTTTAAATTAATATACTCTCTATGTATTCATTATTGAATTACTATATATAAATATAATTTCATAGGCAGATTTAACAAAGTGTATTATCAGTATCTTTCATTTTGTTCTCAATAATAAAAGGAACTCTGGATGCTTTAATTTCAAACATGACTTCCTCGCTCACATGCTCATGCATGGGTGCTCACAAACACACACACACATTTAACCAGTACAATATTTTTCCTATCTTTTTTTTTAAATCTACAAATTAAACATGATCACTGTATCATTTGATTTATCCACATGTTTACAAATAACTGTTCTCTACACCTTGTTCTGAAATCTTTCTTTCATTTTATCTCTATGTCAGTATCAAAGTTTTGGTGCAAAGTTCGAGGTTGGCTATTACTTTTTCTTTCAGCATTGGGAAGATATTTTACAATATCTTATCTCATTTACAATTTGCCATGGTGAGGTCAGCCATCAATTTGATTGTTGTTTTGTAGGGGAATTTTTTTGGGTTGCATATAAAGTTGTTATTGGTGGCCAGCAGGTTCATTAAGATGTATAGTAAGTGAATTCTTCTAGAATTTTTCATCCTTAAGATATTATTGAAATTGTTCAGGCACTATTTCTTTGAATATGTTCACTTTCTCATTCTATATTATCTTCCCTTGAAATCTCATCAAAATTTTAATTCTTTTCACTCTATCTTCAATTTCTCTTAACTTCTCATGCATGTTTTCTATCGATTTGTCTCTCTGAGGTGCATTCTGATTCCATTATTAAGACATTTCTTTCTATTTATCTACTCCACTATTTGTTAATCCACTCTCTTGTTTTTTTTAATTTTTGTTATTATAGTTTTTATTTCTGAAATTTCCTTTTCTTTTTCACTAAATTATTAATCTTGTTGACCATTTTCTATCATCCCTTCACCATTGCTTATAGTTTTCTTGCTCTTATTTTACTTTTTTTCTTTTTTAAACTTTTATTGTGACAACATATACAATACACAAAATTTCTCATTTTAACCATTTTCATATGTATAATTTAGTGATGTTAATTACATTCTCTTTTATCCATTATCAAACTTTTTTTATCACTCCAAAGAGAAACTCTATACCCATTAAGCAAATAATTCCCCATTTCCCCCTTTCCTGTATGTTTTGTTAATCTGTGATCTGCTTTTCAAGAATTTCATATAAGTGAGATAATACAATATTTTTCCATTTGTATCTGGCTTATTTCATTCAGCATGACTTTTTTTTCAAGTTTCATCCATGTTGTTAAATGCATCAGAACTTCATTCCTTTTTATAGAAATGAATATGTGTGTCTAGAGGACAGCATGTGTGAAGATCCGGAAGTAATAGAAAGTATAGGTTTCACAAACAGAAAAGGAGATGAATGTGGGTGAAGAAGTATGTTCTGAAGTGGAAGATGGCTTCTGTTATAATGACCATGAACAATGCTTGAAAAAACTATATATTTCATTTTATCCAAAGTCCAAGATAACTTCTCAGGACATACCAATATCATCATTATCAGCATGTTTGATCTTGGGTAATTATAATTATCAGTTCATATTTCTTTAAGTATTATCATAATCATATCCAAAGGGAATTTAAGTGCTGTAACCTTCATCTCTGTAATTCATATCTTTCTTTCACATTTTATCATGCCTGGAATTCGATCATTTACATTTAGTTGTTAACTCCATAGCCTCAGCACTGTTAGCAATTTCTGTAATACATTACTAGTTAAAATGCTTCTCGCAAATTCTATCTGTGCTCCATTAGCAGTCAGTGTCACATTTTAAATATGTTACCATTAAGAATGAATCTAGTAGAGGTGTTTAGTTTGTTTGGTTAGTTGGTTGGTTTTCCATGTTGTCTGCCCAGAATGCCTTTACTCTACAAATAGTAAAGGAACTTCTATTTTTCTCTTGAAAATTGCCTGATCTGTCCTCCAAATTATTCTGGTATGAGTCATGATCACTTTGCCTTCTTTCCTTGCCACAGATATAAAAGTACCTGTGCCATCAGATTACTCCATAACACTGACGCTGATTGACCGGTTCTGGAGGAATAGAGGGGCATCTTCTCTCCTCTCCGCAAGCAGGTACTCTAAGAACTACAAGTGTACGGAACTACTGAGGATTTGTGTAAAACATCAGAGAGTCTCTCTGAGAATAAAATCACTTAATAGAGGAAGGCAAAGAAAGTTCTATATGGAGTTACACAGTGTTTTAATGATATTCGTTCTTAATGCTAGATCACCTTTACCTGAAATTAGCAACACTCTACTGGAATTCCTATATCATGCAATAAATGCATGATAAATAAATGAAGGTAAGCAATAAATTCCCTTCATTGCAAGAGTCAGTTTGGAAATGAATGTCTGTCTATTATAATTATTTTACCATTTTTAAACCTTTGAATATAATAATTACTGTAAAATTTGACTGATAGTGAGTCACAACTAAACTAATAGGAATGTTTATACAATAAGCTGCAGAAATGAAGACAGGATATTACTTAAATTGCATGTCCTTCTTATGTCAAAACATGATGTCTTGCCCCATTAATACAAACGCACATGTATAGGCAGACCAGGTCCAAAAATAAATGTATTACCTTTCCAGTTAAATACCACCAAATAATAATCAATATGATATTACAGTTTCTTTTGCATTATAAAAGTTTTTTTAATTGAAGACTGTTCATAATAATATAGTCTTGTTAGTCAAAGTTACAAGATAAACAGTTTAAAGAAATATACAGAAATAATATGGGTTTTGAACATATTTTCCTATGTTTTATTGAAGAAAACTGCTACAAAATAAAAGATTTGATAAGGCAGCTGCATTTGCTGAAAAGGGAAAAAACTACACAAAAGATAACGTATCTTAAATATACGTGTTCATTTCGAAAGAAAAATATTATTTCTAAATGAGATGGTTACTGATTATAATTAAAAAATGAATAAACCGTCAAAAATACAATAAACAAAGTTTATGTTCACACTTTTCAGAGAGTATAAGTTTCGGATTTTCTTTCTGTAAAGAACTACCATCACAAGCTCAAACGCATAAAACTTCCCCAAAATGTTTTTGCATGTGCATGTGTGGAAAGTTGCTTTCTTAAGAAGCAAAAAATGTCTTTATACAGGCTGTCAGATTGTAGAGAAAGAAATTAGTTGACAGACCAAAGAAAAAAATCATTCTTCATTCACAATTAAGAAAAATGATAGTACTTCATTGTCCTGTCCATTGAAGAAATGTTATAAAATAAGACACTGTCATTACTTACAAGCTTAAAGCAAATATATAATTTATCCATTTCCAAAGAGTAATCATATATTTTTCTAAATATTTTGTTTACATAAAAATTGTTCTTAAAAATATTATTTGCCTACCCATCTATTTATTTTATTTTAATTTCAAGAGTTAGTTGATTTTATCAAATGAACAGATGGCCTACATGGCCAAGTCACATTTTGGTGGGCAACTTTTCAGCATGTCTCACAAGATACCTGCCCCCGTGGGGTGTATTCCCTTGTATAATTCCCCCTCCTTCGGTGAAGGTGGAACTGCAACCTGCTTCTGACAAATCGAAAATGGCAAAGGTGAAGGGATTTGGTAGCTCTAATTGAGGTAACAAATCAGTTAACTTTGAATTCATCAAAAAAGAGATGGCCTTGGGTGAGCCTGATGTAGCAGGTTAGACATTTCAAAGAGGGTCTGACAGGAGAGATTCTAAGTGGGAGGGTTTCTCCTGTCAGCCTTCAAGAATCATGCTGCGAAGTTGTGGAGAGGGGGTATGGCAGCAGAGAGGGGGCAGCCTCTCAGCCCTGAGATTTTCACTCCTACAATAACAAGAAACTAAATTCTGCCAACAACCATAGAGTTTGGAAGAGAATCCTGAACTTCTGCTGAGGCTGCAGCCCTGGCTGGCAACTTGACTGCAGATTCATGCAACCCTGAGCGGAGCACCCAGCTGAGATGTATCTAGACTGTTGACCTATGCAAACCGTGAGATACTACAATTGTGTTGTTTAATCCTCTGGGTTTGCAGTAATTTGCTTCATAGAAAATAAAACCATCTCTAAGTAGAGGGCTTGAGCACAACTGAGAATACATCAGAGACAGAAATGAACAACTTAAATTACTCTCATTCCCCACCTGCTCCTCCACACCGAATATGCACACACGCATACACACATACACATATACACTCTATCAGAAGTATACATTTCCTCTTTTTTCCAGTTATGGGAGCTTTATATCTGAGTGATTTTCTTTTTCCTCAATAATTCTAGATTTATTTAGAAACCTGGAGAACAGAATCATTTAAAAAGATAAACAGTTCCCGTGATTTTGGACACGTAAGAATCAATTTTTCATTTCTCCTAACAACAATTAATTTAGCATTTGATTTATTAAGGGCATAGCATGCAAGTAATTAAAGATATAGCTAAAACTGTGAATGGAATATACTAATACTAACATGAGACAGAACTTATTACAATCAGGTAGTTTCTATCAATTTGTAGTATAAGACTTGCAAATAACAAAATAAGAAAAATATCTGATTTTTACAAAATGGATGTCCCAAAGTGCTACTAGGCTGCCAGGTTTTGATAGTTCTATAGGCCCCAACTTAGAGTCACCATCATCAGTCAAGTAGCAGTTTTTCCTCACAGGTCAGGATTACAGACCAAGAGGCTCCTTGTCCAAGATCAATGACAACAACATAAGCATAGCAGTGCCTTTTCCTCAGAAGTCTGATTTTCCGATTCATGTAGCCACTTCCTTAAGTTTTTCCCTTTACCACATGTGATGGTTAATTTCACATGTCAGCTTGGCTAGGTTACAGTGTCTGATTGTTTGGTTAAGCACTGGCTGGCTTGTTACTGCAAGAGTATTTGATAGATGTGATTTGCATCTACAATTATTTGATTGCATCTATAATCAACAAAGGAGCTTATTTTAAGCAATGCAGGTAGTCTTCTCATCCAATCAGTTAGATTGGTCTTAAAACCCAGAACTAAGAGTATCACAGGTTAGAAGAATTTCTCCCTTAGTTTCAACAATGGCTTTTATCAGAATTTCTAGCCAGTCAGCTTCCCCTGGGGCATTTAAACTGAGGACTTCAACATCACCTTTACTGGAGTTTCTAGCTTGTGGCCTGCGCTATGGAATATGGACATCCAGATCTCATGATCCTGTGAATCAATTACTTCTAATAAATATCTTAATGTGTTGGTTCTGTTTCTCTGCAGGTCTCTAAGACACTATTCTAAGAGTAGAACTGCTTCCTACTGTTGCTACCTCCATGATACCTTATAATTCTTAGAGTTGTTGTTTAGTTTGCTAGCTGCCAGAATGTGATATACCAGAAATGGAATGGCTTTTAAAAAGGGGAATTTAATAAATTGCTAGTTTACAGTTCTAAGGCTGTGAAATTGTCCAAATTAAAGCAAATATATAGAAATGTCCAATCTAAGGCATCCAGGTAAAGATACCTTGATTCAAAAGGGCCAATGAAGTTCACAGTTTCTCTCTCAAGTTGGCACATGGCAAACATGGTCAGGATTTCTCTCTCATCTGGAAAGGCATGGCGAACACGGCGTTATCTGCTAGCTTTCTCTCCTGACTTCCTGTTTCATGAAGCTCCCCGGGAGGCATTTTCCTTCTTCATCTCCAAAGGTAGCTGGCTGGTGGATTCTTTAATTCTCGTGCATAAATCATTCTGAAGCTTTCCCCAAAATGCTTCTTCTTTTAAAGGATTCCAGTAAAGTAATCAAGACCTACCTGGAATGGGTGGAGACACATCTCCACCTAATTAAGTTTAATACTCAGACTTGATTGAGTCAGATCTCCATGGAGATAATCTAATTACAGTTTCCAACACACTATACTGAATAGGGATTAGAAAAAATGGCTGTCTTTACAAAATGGGATTAGGATTAACACATGGCTTCTCTAGGGTACATAAATCCTTTCAAACCAGCACACTTGTCTATTTCTCTTCAAATTTAAAAATCAGAAGTTGTTGTTGGGAAACAGATTTTGGTTTTGGTTTGTTTTTGGTCCCTCATCATAGTAAACTATCCTCTTTTCTCTTATTTCCACAGTTTTTTGGTGCTTACAGTGGTACCTCTACCCTAACCAGGCTCTCACTAATATAACCTCTTTGGTATCTTTAGTGTAGAAATCTGTCCTATATTAGCACTCCTCTTATCAGAGTATCTCATGCTTGGGGTCTAATGGGAGTCCTCCCCTACTTAGAAAAAACAGCTCTATATTTGCCTTCACCTAAAAGATACAATAGAGATCAAACCTCCCAGAGATACCAGGAAATGTGAGTAACATGGGGATTTTGTGTGCAAAGGTAAAGAAAACTAATCAGCAGATGATTAATTCCTAATTTTATCAGCAACTCATTCGGGAGCCTCTAATCTGATGGACAACTGAAAAATGCTCTCTCCTTATCAGAATAGAATAAGGCATTGCCCTAACTACCCTTTTATTGAGAAAGGAACTGGGAAAGGGAAAAGCAATTGATTTACAGCAGATTTTACCTTTACTTCTAACTTGGAAAATAATGCAAAAAAGCTGGTGCCTAAAAGAAACTCTATCTTTGATAACTGGCCACATGTTATCCTCTGACTGGAGATATGAATTGGACTGTTTGTGGTTGGGGGAATAGATAAATTTGAGAAACTCAGCTCTGTAAGTAATGGCAATATATATTTGATATACAATTGATCTTTCTCCCAAAGAATAGACTAGATCAGTGCTTCCATAAAATGCCTAAATATCTTTCTTTTTTTTTTATCTCATTTGAAAGGTTTGGGGTGAGGCATAAGAATGTGTATCTTTTAAGAAGTACTGCGGATGATTTTATAGTCGAAGTCGAAGGAAAACATTTGAATGAATCAATGAGTTTCCACCTATCAAAGATCAGAATAACCTTGAAAATTCTCTTGTTAAATAAAAATTTCCTGAGTCCATATTCCACAGATTACGACTTAGTAGGCTTGAAATGGATTCTAGACATTTTTTTTTTCCTTAGAGCATCATGTTCTGTTGTGCATTTGGGATTGAAAACTATAGACCTAGAACCTCTGTAAAATACAAGTGCAGCCAAATCTAAACTTAGAAGAGCAATGCTGAAAAGCAGCTACTCTATCATTATGGTAACACAGAACACATTCTAGAAAGGCATCATATGGGCATCATGATTTCTGGATCCAGGAGGTCAGACAGCAACTAACACTACATTTGGAATAAAGAATCTAAGAAAGTTTCTGCTAAGCCTGGTCAGAGATATGTTTCTCTCAGTCCCCAGGATATTTCTCACCCTTGGTCCTGAGTTGGAAAATTAAGTAAGCTGTTAGAAGTACCCTCCCTGGCCGCAGATTCTCTTTTCTTTTCACCCACAGGTCTCTAAGAAAAATTCTTCTGAAGGAACTCCAAAACCAACTGGAGGTTTAAAAATTCATATCTCCCAGCACAATGTTCAGAAACATTGATGGATTCTAACACTAGACAAAGAACTTTGATTCCCCAAAATACGGGAGATTAAATAGCATGAAAAACCACACATTTAAAAAATATTCAGAAATGCCAATGAAGAAAAGATAAACATTCTTTTGGTTAAAATATGGTCTTGTCAAAAAAATTAAAAGAACTCTCATAAATATATAAAATGAACACACACCAAAAATGTGTTTACTTACATATTGAGGGGTAGTGTAAGATGGTAATCATTCAAAGAACATTTGGGAAAGAGAGATATGTTCCCTCAGGAGAACTATTTTTAAAATATTAGAATGGCTAATATTTGTTAGGTTACACACAAATTAGTTCAGTGTGATAGGACAATAATTTTTAAGCATTGGGGTTATCTAGTTTACAGAAGAGAAATAATTTTTATTGCTATCAGACAAGACTTATTTTCTTTGCTTTCGATTTTCCATGAAGTTAACCTCTACCCTCACAAAAATGTAAAATAATTTAATCAATAGTAAATAAGAAATACTGAACAAATATACACGTCCCTTGAGGATTAGATAGTTTCTTCTAGACAGTGCCTGGCACTAAAATGAAAAGGCACCCAGTAAACTGTTTTGCCAACTTTCAAGGTTGGGGTAATTTTTCTTAATAGTGTCTACCTCTGTGATCATAAATAATCTCCAAAGAATGTCATTCATCAAAAAACAATGGTTTCATTATGAGTTGGTCTGATTCATTGCTATAGATATGGTACATGTTAACATATATAAATCTCCTTATATTGTTCAACAAATATAGAAACCATTCATTGTTAAGCAACTACTAAGTCAGAAAATTAATATCTATCTGGGGGTTTTAAAAGGAGTCTAGGATTGTATATTCAAAATGATTAAATACTTGTTCTACATGAGGTAATGAAAGCAAGCCCCCAAAATGAGCTTCCATCTTTCATTTAGGTTCCCAAAATTTGCCAAGGTTCAGGCCTGCAAGGAAATTTCTAGCCTTCCTATCTAGGAACCTGTCCTAGAACAGACACCATGCCAATTTCCAGGGAAGGCTTTGTGAACTAAACTCCATATACAAAATACAACTTTTCATCCTTAATGGTGGACTTAGCATATCTGATTACATAAGTGACATTCTCGGTTCCACAATTGATTTAGCTAATTGCAACCTGTTAAAAAGTGAGACAAAATCCTATAGAACCAATTTCAATACTACATTGCCAGGATGCTCAAAAAAATATTTTAGTTTTGAATTTTAAGTCACTAGTGAGACTTATATAACATTTAAAAATGCTTTATTTCTGTTGCAAAAGCATATTCCACTAATTTGTGAGTTAAAGATAATGAAGAAAAATAAAACATTTTCTCATTTATCCATCAGAAAATAAACCATTAAAAATTATACCAACAATTTTGCAAAACAATTAACTTCTATTATAGTTCTTTAATAAGTTTATACAGTGCTATGTAATTAATTCTTGTTTCGCTGAGTCCTGGGTCAGCAATCTGTTTTCATGAAGTATATCCAGACTAAAAAGTCCTGGGTACAATCTGATAATTTCCTCAGATATGTCAGCCTGGAATCCTGTACCCAAAACTCCATTATTTGAAATATCAATCTTTAATACTCCTTCCCACTGTTGTATTTTGTTTTTTTTGCCCCAGAAGAACCAACTTAGCTTATAGGAGAGTTTTCAAGCAATAATCAGAAGAAAGAACAACCACCTGTTTGATAAAACATTCCAGATCTAAGGATCTGTTCTAATTTTTAATGGTCATGGCATATTTTCTTAATTGGTTTGAGCTCCCAAGGAGACAAACAGATAATGTGAAAACAACAATAGCAAAATAGCAAGACATCGTTATCTCTTTTTTTCCTTCCTTTACAGAGAAGAGATATCCTTTCCTAACTTCAGACATCACTAGGTGATCAGATTTTAAGATACATTTCCAATATTGCCACTAATGAGGGAAAAGTCACAGACAAACCCGAACCAGAATAAGACTGACCAAGTAGCAGAAGCAAACACAAAGATAAAAAAAATCAGAAAATTTCACCCTCAGCGTCAAGAATAGTCACCTGTGGGATTGAACAGCCCTGGAGGTGGTCTTGTCTCTCTTGGCTGGCATGCCAATGGCCCATGATTGGTCAGCCTTCATGGAGGAACTGTTCCCATGTGTTTAAAGTACAGCATTCAAAAAGACAAAAACATGATACTGGTAACATTTAAAATAAATACACGACTAGAATTTATTGAATAACTCCTTAGTGAGGTAATCAATAAGAGTTCAAAGCTTGTTCAAAGCACATTTGCAAACAGAGGTTTATATACTCCATCAGAAAATTATTTTTCAGATGATGGAATAATATTGCCAAATTAGATACAAAATCGGTAAGTGTTTTTTAAGGCAATTCAGGATAACCTTTGAGATTATCTTTTTAATAGGGCAGCTGTCATTGGCTTTGTCGTCTGATAAGAATGATTTCCATTGTTCTCAGACAACAGTAATTTGAATTGTTTTTAGTATTCTACAGATTAATTTATACTCTTAATGAATTGTAAAGTATCCTATTTTATAGTAAAGAAAAAGTCAAAGCCATATAGTGCCAGAGAATTAGATATTTCAGCTTCTCATTGAATATAAGCCCATTAAACTCATTAGTTTCCAAGTTATTCATATTTTTTCTTAACATTTTAAATACAATTTGAACTCACATGGGGTAGATAAAATCCCAAGGATCTCCTTCCCTCTCCAAAAAAGTGAGAAATGAAGTTAAAAATGGTAAGAAAAAATTGAAATTTCGTATGATTTGACTATCACAGGATCAAAGAGGCATATGTTTTAACAGTTTCCCTGGAGAAAGGATTCAAGGCCATGAGTCCAAACAAGACGAAGTTTCGTAAAGCTGAATACAAGCAGGGCCTTCAATATTTTTCCATGAGAGAAAGAATGAACTAGAAAAACATTGACAATGTCATAAAGAGACAGTAAAAGTTGTCCATCTGAGACTGAATTCTGCATGAAGAAAACATTTCCACTCAGAGATGCACTTACTTTTACAAAGATTCAACAGCAAAATGTCTACTACCAGTGCAGTTCGGGAAAAGCTAAGCTGACATAGTAGGATATAGTGATTCCAGTTTGGTGATGCCACAGGATGGAAGGTCAAAAGCCTCTTTGGAAAGAAACATTTATAACCCAGATAAAACCGTAGTCATATATTTAAACTAGCGTCTTTATGTTAGAAAACACACTAGTAAATAATCAATAACATAACAAACAGTAAAAAACAGGAATAGCATGACTAGAAGACCTCCAGATTTTATAATCATCAGACGCAGAATATAATGTCAGCATGCTTAATACATTAAGAAATAGAGGAATACTCAAATTAGAGAGAAATAATATGCTTTTTTTAAAAAAGTAGCAGATATAAAAATGCATAAATGAAAAAAACTAGAAATAAAAGTTTAATATTTGAAATTAGAAACTCAATAGATGGGTTAAGCAGGATTAAAGACACAACTTAAGGAGCATTAATAACTGGAAAAGACACCTGAGTAAATCTCTTCATAGGGCTTTTGAAGGGTAGAGAAGAAAATCAAAATGAAAAGTCATTAAATAGAGGTAAGGTACTATAGGATGAAATGAAACTGTTATTCATCCCAATAGAGTTCTGAAAAAAATGAGTAAACAGTAGTATTTGAAGCTATAGTGCCTAAGAATTTTCTAGAATTATTGAAGGAGATATCTATTCAAATTTTGGAGGCATGATAAATAAGACACAAACAAGATAAATAAAAAGATTAAAAGGTAAACACATGTACGTATTTCCAAGAAAGAGAGTTAAAAATGGGATAACATCAGCCCTAACCAAGCCAAACAAAGAAGGGATGGACAAAAGAAGGAGTTTGCATTTCAAAATAACTTCCGTATTTCCTTTGCAAAGGTACACAGATAATGTAGAAACATGAAAACAAATCTCTTTTGTCTTCCTAAATAAAACTTAAACACAAATGCTTTTTATCCTGCTTTGTCTCTTCTCTTTAATAACATACACTACTGATCCTTCCCAATCCTTCCCTCTGATCCCTTTACCTTTTGTTCTGGTAAACTTGACTTCTTGAAAATTCACATGCCATATCGACTGAAAATAGAGGAAGGCATTAGAGGTGATCTTTGTCTAACTCTGAACTGAGAGCCATTGTTAATTTTTCCCAAGCCTAGATAAGGACAGACAGAAATTCACAGAATAATTTAAATAATCCCAAAGACATATCCAGAGCTTTGAAGCATGTATAAATTGGCTCAAAAATTATTAGGAACCTCAGATTATTTTTTTAAAAAGGGAGGGATGGAAAAAGTAGATTAGGAAGGCTCTGAGGGTAGCAAAACAAGGCTCTGAATTCCACAGGATATCAGAGGTGTTTCTAAAAGTGGAGGTTTAACAGAAGATTTTTGAAATCTTTCCTTGAACTAACACTAGGTCCTAATCCAGTACAGTGAGCAAAAAATGGATAAATCCATTATTGATTTCATAGAGAATTTTCTTTAGAGAAAAATTCAAATGTAATTCCAATCTCTGATATAACCCTAGCTCTCTTCTTGCATTTTGTGAATGGCCCTAACTAGAAATTGATGATTTGCTACACCAGCAAAGACTGGAATTAGAAGACCCACTGCTGATACACAGCATTTACCAAACATGAAAGAGTCTTAGAACAGAAACAGAGTAAGACCCAAAATAAAAATTGGCCTTACAGATTGAACAGCTGCATGCTCTCACCCAGGGAAAAGACTTCAATGGCGGAAACTACAAAGGCAACTCTAGATAGCTGAGGTGGGGGGAGTATGGAAAATAATTAAACTGTATTAACTAAGAAAATGAAGAATAAAATTAAGTGAGTGAACAATTAAAGTCCTCTGAGGGAGAAACAAATGCCCGACTTGTTTCTTAAATTCACAAGGAGAAATACCACAAAATGTTATGATAATCTTGCAAACTTCTGACTGAAATTTACACTATACTATCTACTTTAAGCCTTTGAGGCAACATGTAACTTTTCCCAAATTCCCCATGTGGCAGAGAACTTTAACCCTTGACATTTCCTGTTTCAGACTATAACTCTTAACCAAGGAACATTCCTACTTTGTGGCATCCACTAACTTCATAGAGAGAATGTTCTAGAAACACCTTGTACTGTCTCAAGAGAATTGATAGTGCATTTCAACCCCAATCCTACATTTAGTGACATTATTTGGTAAGATAAAATTGGTAATGGGAGAATTAAGGCATGGAAATAAGGGAATTAAAAAAAAAAAAAGAACGTGTATTGGTAAACATAGATCACTGTGCAAACGAAATGCTAGATTACGCACCTTTGGAAAGGGACGTCTTGGAGGGCCCCACAGACCCCCTTATTCATAATCAAGTCATAGGTAATTTGAGCATTGACTTACTGGTATCCTTATGTCTACATCAAACCCATACTGAACGTCTCCAGCAGTTACTAAACTATTACTAATTTCTATTAATATGGGCAGAATTGCTTGGTTTAAACTCATGAAGGTCCAGACTGACCATCCAAATCTTTGCCCAAGTTGTGCTGTAAGCCCTAAAACAAGAAGTAGAAGAGTATCAATAGCTAATACTTTAAACTGAATAGAAAAAGTACTAATCATGTCTTATATCAGTCCTTGTAATAAACCGAACCTCTCAGTCAAGAAACCCAGTGAATGAGGATGAAGGTTTATTCATAACTTCAAGGCACCTGATAAAATAGTAATTCTGCTTCTCACAACAGTGGACATAAGTATTAGGTTATCTTCAGTGCCACTTGTGGATGCATCTTTTACTTTTATGACAAGGGATCTGTGTTCTGCTTACAGTAGGGGCTTGGATTTAGTTTATCAATACCTGTGTGCCTTCCTTAGGTAGATGAACAAACTCATACCTAGATGACAACAATTTACCTCAGAGTTCTACTTAAGCACCATTCAAATTATCACAAGGCTTTAAACAGGACCCTAAAGACCCCAAATTTCCAAATAATTCTTCTCTTTTTCAGTTACCTTTCCTAAATTACCTGTTCTAAACTGAGATGGCTCTAAAACCAATTCTGTCCACTTACTATTTGGGCTTAGCAAAAGTAGACAAACAATAAAACAAAAAAGAATGCAATTCTTTCAAAGAAAAGTTATATTTACCAGAACAAAGTGTACTGCCTAGGACTTGATTTATCCAAGGAGGTGAATCCCTCATTTCTGGAAGACTATAAGTCATTCAAAACTTTCTCAGATCAGTCCTAAGAGGAAATGAAAAGGACTCCTGGATCTCACTGGCTTCTGCTGTGCAAGGATTTCTAAATTTTCTAAAATAAACCCCCCTTTATACAACTTAACCAAGGCATTAGTAAGCAGACCACTTTGTTTTGAACCTAAATGACTGGTCATATTGTGATTTAAAATGACCTCTTCAAAAACCGCTCACTCTGGTACTAGTTTATTGTGCTGCTAGTTGTGTATATATGATAAATATGGACAATGGTTTGAGGTTTTAACTAAATTTCATATATAATATCAGAGATCATGGCTTAATTTTAACATTTATCTTGACCTAAGGACAAATTCTACCCATTGTATACCAGGACAATAATAGTTACAGTTTAACTAATGGAATCTAATACCTACTTGGTTTTAAGTTCTCCCTTAACTTGGGTGATCCATCCAGCTGTGCAAACTTCATTGCCCATAAAAAGACAAAGATCACCACGCAAATAGGCTTACACCTATGAAATTCTGTTTCCTTTTCACAAAAGTTTCATCCAACACTATACAACTTTAAAATCTACTACTTGTCCTTCCCTTACTGGAAGAGGGAAGAACTCATTACCTAGCCTCTATCTGAGAAGTGTCCATGACCCAATAAGAATTTTAGAGACTAACCTTTCTGGAAATTCCACATTTGTTATCATCTATTGATGGCTCATATCTTTAGACAAAACCAAGAATTAACAAGCTGCTATCACTATTACAGTTCTTGGACTTATCTCTCTAGAATATGACCTTTGACCAAAAACAAAATAAATCCAGATGGTAATCCTCATTGCCTTCATCAGAGCTTACCAGTTAGCAAAAGATATGTGAGTTTGTATACATAATGATAGTGCATGGTTTGGGTTTGGTCGTGATTCTGGAATCCTTCAAAAAACTAAGTATTATTGACCTCAGTAAGCTCTCCTATCAATTAATATTTTAATAACTCAGTGTTTTCTGAGGGCTTGAACAATTTACTGATAAAAGTCACACACAAAACAATAATAACGGCTAAACAAAATATGTTAGCTGATAATTATGCCAAACAGAAAGAACTCAGGAGGATCCTTGAGTCCATAAAACCCCCAAAAGTATAACTTTTTGAGAAGAGCAAAGATACCATTATGGGATAACAGTAATTTGATTCTAGAATCAGGGACAACACAACAAAAAAAGATACTGGAAAAAATATGATTGCAAATCTCACAAGAGTATGATCTCTGATGTTTTCAGGATGGCTGCTTAGTGGGTGGCACCAGAAAACCACAAATCCAATATGGAAAGAAAAACTGTATGCACCTAATCAATAATTTTATGTGGAAATTACAAAAATTTTTGTGGCAGCCTCTGGTTCATCTTTCACCTGATCCCAAGAATATCCTAGTTTTTAACTAAAACAAAAAAATGTATAATGGGTTGGCTTAACAACAGGAATGTATAGGCTCACAGTTTCAGAGACTAGTAGACTTTCTTCCTCCCAGGAAAGGAATTTTGGGGGTTCCTTGGCTTTACTCTCACATGGTAATGCAGGTGTCCTCATCTTCTCCTTTCTCTCCAGGTTCCATTGACTCCAGCTTCTAGCTGCTCTACTTGGCTTCTCTCTCTGTGGCCTTTTCTATAAGGCCTCCAGTAGTAGGGCTAAAATCCTTCCTGATTTTGTTGGGCTACATTTTAATTGAAATAATTGCATCAAAAGATCTTATTTACAATGGATTCCCAGTCACAGGAATGGATTAAGATTAAGAGCATTTACCTGGCATATATAACTCCAAGCCACCACAACAGGTAAAAGTGAAAAGATGGGACAGTGACAAGAACCCAAGCAACAGGATGATACGAATCTCTCTAAATGGATATCATGCACTACTACTATCTCCATAATGGATTTTGAAAATAAACTACTCATTGCTTACCTATTCATAAAATGGACTGAAGCTTTGTCATGCCAGAAAATTGTAGTTATATGGGTAACAGTTAAAGTAGTGTTTGATTTAGTTCCTTCAAACTTGAGAATTCCAGTCTACTCTATGGTAAGGACATATATTCTATAGATGCTGTCATTCAACAACTCTGAAAAGCCTTGTCCCTTACTCAGGAACTCCCTTATACATATCACCTCTAATCTTTGGTAAAGATGAAAAGAAAAAAATGGAATATGAAAAGTAAAATTATTCAAGCTCTCAAAGTCACTTGAGATCCCATGACTTAAGATATGCCACTGGCTCTCTGGACAATGAAGTTGAACCTTATTCATGTTTATTAATTCTTCCCTTATGAAATATTTACAGACCAAATCTTATTCTACCAATGTCACTTCATTCTTAGATTCTACCCTACTGTAAATAAATTTGGACACATTTTCCAAGAGACTTATCCAAAACACCCCCAAAGTACAAGCAGTTTTGCCTCAATATCCTCCTAACCAACACACATATGTTGTAAAAGCTGGAGAAGTAAATTTATGGCCTTCTGAAAGAGATATTATGAAGATATAGCTTTCAAACTTTAATCAAAAGAACTTTTATAAGGTGCTGTTCATAACTAGCACATGAATTAAATCTCAAAGTGTTGATCCTTGGGTCCACATCTGTCCAAGGAACACAATTTATACTCTGTCCATTAAACTGCTTCTCTGTTAGGAAAACTGAAGCTGAGGATTTCTAAAAAAAAGTAAAAAAAAATCCTCCAGAATCAGATAGTTCTCAGAAAGTAGAAAATTTCCACCCATATCATCAGTTGAGACAACTCCATGAAATAGGCAAATTCTAAAAACACAGATGACCAGAACCAAAGAGTGCTATGCTTAATTTAGTTACAATTGTCTTTATTCTCCTAGGGGTTTTCTTTCCTGTCTGCTGGCTTAAAGTACTGGACTGCTTAGACATATGTACCCTTAAACTGAAAAAAACAGGAAGGCCCATACCCTTAATATTAGTCATTTCCTTATTATGTATTCTATATCTGTCTACAATCCCCTTGGTAATTGACTAAAATGTATTATCAAATCAACAATTGGTTTCTTACCCATTTTGTTTTGGGTCCCACCCAGTCTTCTTTATTCATTTATTATAATTAATCATTTGGTTTCATGATTTGGATTAAATTATTGAGTAACTTTTTTTGATGGCAAACAACGCCAACAGGTTAGGCAGTCAAAAGCCTTAAAGTCCTTTTTACATTAAAACTAGTATGCTAGTTATTATTACTGCCTAACAAAATAACCCCAAAACTGGTAGTTTAAAACCACAAATATTTATTATTTCAGTGTTTCTGTGACTCAGGAATCGAGAGTGGCTTAGTTTGGTAATCCTGGGTGTCTCATAAGGTTATGTCAAGACACTAATTAGGACTGTAGACATCTAAAGGCTAGACTAGATTTGGAGGATCTGCTTCTAAGACAGTTAATATACATCATTGTTGGATAAAGGCCTTAATTCTTCACTGAATTTTATTAGGAATCCTCAGTTCTATACCACATGGGTGTCTCCAAAAGACTGAAAGTCACAGCAGCAGCCTTCTCCTAAAGCAAGTTATTCAAGTGAGAATACAGGCAGAAACAGCCACAGAGCTTTTATTGTTTAGTCTATGAGAAACATAGTATCATGTCTGCCTTGTTCTGTTCATTGAAAATGACCACTGAATCCAGCTTACACTCCAAGAAGGGAAGATTAAATTCTATCCTTGAAGGGAGGAATATCAAATAATGACTGGACATGGTTTTAAATCCACCATACTTAGGAGGGGAGACTCTTGTCTCTACAGGGAGGCAAGGAAAACTAGGCATATTTAGCAGAAGCTAGTCTTTATAACTAAACTTTTCCAGAAATAAATATTATAAAAGGACAATGGAACAATTATGCATTTTGAGGTTCATTGGAGGTTGCCTCACTTTTACAGACCTTGCAATGAAGTCACCATACTTTAAGTCCAAACTCCCATTAAAGTTTCTGTTCTACCTGATAATCTCTCCACTATATATTTCACTGCTTGGCAGAAGACAGCACTTTTTAAGAAGACTTGAAATTTACAATATTATTTGGAAACTTCATAGGGGTATTTTGACTGAAATAGATTATTGCTTGGCACCTGTTCTAGTTTGTTAGCTGCTGGAATGCAATATACCAGAAATAGAGTGGCTTTTAAAAAGGGGAATTTAATAAGTTGCTAGTTTAGGGCTCTAAGACTGAGAAAATGTCCCAATTAAAGCAAGTCTATAGAAATGTCCAATTAAAGGCATCCAGGGAAAGATACCTTGGTTCAAGAAGACTGAAAAAATTCAGGGTCTCGCTCTCAAGTGGAAGGCCACATGGTAAACACAATCAGAGTTTCTCTCTCATCTGGAAGGGCACATGATGAACACAGCGTCATCTGCTAGCTTCTTCTCCTGGCTTCCTGTTTCAAGAAGTTCCTCGGGAGGGATTTTCCTTCTTTATCTCAAAGGGTGCTGGCTGGTGGACTCTGCTTCTCATGGCTATGTCATTCTGCTCTGCTCTCTCTGAATCTCTTTCTTTCTCCAAAATGTTTCCTCTTTTATAGGACTCCAGAAACTTATTAAGACTCACCCAAATGGGTGGAGACATGTCGTCACCTAATCCAGTCTAACAACCACTCTTGATTAAATCACATCTCCAGGGAGATGATCTGATTATAGTTTCAAACATAGAGTATTGAATAAAGATTATTCTGCCTTTATGAAATGGCATTTAGATTAAAACATGGTTTTTCTAGGGGACATACATCCTTTCAAACCAGCACAGCACCCAACAAGAGGAATTTGATTTATAGCTCAAGTATCTCTTTGACTCTACCTGCGAAATGGAAAGAGTTTTCTTTTTTTTAATTATTATTATGATAAACTAATGTCAGTTTTTAGGTTATTTTCTATTACCAAGGGTGCATTTTTTCCTATTGAGCTCACTTTGAGGAAATAGAGATCATTAGGTAACTTAACTCAAGAAGAAGAAAAGTAGAACTTAAAAGGAAACATTAGCTGTTTTCTTCTGTCCATAAGCCTCTACAATTCGTTCTTTGCAAAAGAACTGGAAAGTGGGAGAAATCAGGATATGAGGTTGGACCACAACAGAACAACCCTATCTACAATATTGCCCTCTCAAAATGGAATATGTAGTATTTTCAAAGAATGATCTTGTATTTATACTCCTCAGACTTCTGAGACTCTTAATATTACTCAAAAGTGGAGCATGGTAGCAAAGATGGTTGTTAGACTAGTTCTGCTTTAGACAATAATGTCTAGGTTTATCCCAGTATCTTGGGCAGCTATTGCCTAGGACCTTAATGAAAAGAGTATTCCTTTGGCTACCCCTGTCCTATTTCTGGGACTTCCCTGAGAATAATGTGACATGAGGGTATCAGCTAACGATATTCTTCACACTTGGTCAACAAGTTTTTTTTTTGAGGATGGTCTCAGTGGTGTATCTATGTGTCTCCCATAGTATTTAACAACTGTAAAAAAACCTGATATTTGTCTTTGCCATTGCCAAAAATGTATTCTATATAGATGAAAGATTTAAACATATAAAGTAAACTTTTTAAACTTTTGAAACAAAATATCAAAATATAACTTTACAGCATCCATATGGGGAAGGAATTCTTAAACACAAAACAAAACTTTGGTAAATTTAAATGTGCATGAATTAAAAAATAATATATATATATATATATATATGTACACTTAAAGATATGGAATACAAAGTGAAAAAAGACAAGTAGAGAACTTGATATTGAAATGCATATAATATGGTTTAGAAGCCAGAATACATATAAAACCATGTATATCAGTAAGGAAAATTCAAATATATATATAAGAAAACAGATACAATATATGAACATAGAAGGTGAAGGATAAGAACATATAAATCTGTGCTCAAAATTGTAAAGCAATAAAATTTATAATCATATGGTTAGAAAATTGAAAGTTTCTTTAAGGGTATGGAAACAAACTAATGCTTTCCTAGTGGAACTATAAATTGCTACAATAATTTTGAAGAGCATTATAATTTGAAGCTGTCCATAGTCTACTATTTATCAATTTTACTCCTGGGAATAAATCCCAGGACAGTTGTTCTCAATCCAGATTACACTTTGGACTTTAATGAGGAGGCTCTAGAAATTCAGCAAATACATAAGGAACCCAATCCAAATCAAATGTATTAAAATTTCTTAGTGTGGAATTGGCTATTTTGTATATTTTAATGGCTCCCTAGATTATTCTGATCCACAAAAGTTTGAGCCAATGATGTGGAAAAGAGCCATAGTGGTATTGTATGTAAAATCAATATATTTGAGGAAACATAAATGCCCATCAACAGAAGACTGAACAAAGAATCATGTTTTATCTAATTAGATTAAATAGAGCCATGCAATTAATGAACTATTGCTGTACATATAAGTATAGATGAATGTTATAAACAGAAGTATGAGTGAGACTGTAGTAACTTGCTTAAGAAAAGAGCATATGATATTTTTTAAAAAATATGAAAATACATAGAATATTCCCTGATTTACACAGTTCTGAGATGCATAAACTTTACCATGACTTAGTTAAAAATATCAATTCTTCAACAACATGATTGATATTTTCATTACCACATGTTGGGGATTGAATCACATTCCCCACAAAAGGCATATTCAGGTCCCAATTTCTAGCTGTAAGGTGTATTAGGCCATATGGGTGAAAATTCAATTGTAAATAGGACCTTTGAAGATGTTATTGGTTAAGGTGTTGCCCAAACTGAATGAGGATGGGCCTTAATCCAACACAGCTGAAGTCCTTATAAGCAGAGAAAATTGAACACAGAAAGAGAAGTTATTGAGAGCAGCCAGAGGCTAGAATTCAATGGAATCCAAAAGAGAAAGAAGGCACCACCACATGCATTACCATGTGATTGAAAAAGGAACCCTCCAGGAGGTACCAACCCTGTGAAGAAATAAGTCTTCTAGCCTCTGAAACCATGAGTTAGCCCATTGTATGATATTTGTTCCCAGAAACTAATATACCCTGATATATTAACCATCAGTATTGTATGTACTACAAACTTTGCTACTAGCTCTTCGGTCTACAATTCACTACTCAAATAGAAAATTGCACCACAGTTAACGGCCAATCATATCACTTCTTTTAAAGTTTGTTGGCTGATTGGTGACTGTGTATTTGTTATTCATGTCATGCAAAGACAAGAAAATTTGATCAATGTAAATAGTTAGACAAGAAATAGCTGACCATGGGAATGGTGACATTGATGCCAATGGTGGTTTGAAGCTATAAGTATCCCAGAAAGACGTGTTCTTAAATTTAGTCCATTCTTGTGGGTGGGGACCCTTTTGAAAAAGTCTATTTCAGTTAAGGTGTAACCTACCTCATTTGGGATCTTCTTACTGGAGTCCTTTGTAAATGGAATGAACCAGAGTAAGAGAGAAATCCATGGAAGCAAAAAACTGAAAGCAACAAAACCCAGAAGAGAAGGGAGAGGCCAGCAGATGCTGCCATGTGCCTTACCTTGTGATAGAGGAGCCAAGGATCGCTGGCAGCTCATCTTTGGGAAGAAAGCATTCCCTCAATGATGCCTTGGTTTGGACATTCTCATAGACTCAAATATTTTAGCTTATAAGCTAATAAATTCCCATTGTTTAAGCAAACCCATTGCATGGTATCTGCTTTCAGCAGCCTGAGAAGCTAAAACACTGCTTTTCAAGAAATGGTAGTGTTCTAGTTTGCTAGCTGCCGGAATGCAACACACCAGAAACGGATTGGCTTTTAATAAAAGGGGATTTATTTTGTTAGTTCTTCAGAAGAAAGGCAGCTAACTTTCCACTGAGGTTCTTTCTTTCGTGGGAAGGTACAGGATGGTCTCTGCTGGCCTTCTCTCCAGGCCCCTGGATTCCAACAACTTTCCCAGGGGTGACTTCTTTCTGCATCTCCAAAGGCCTGGGCTGAGCTGCGAGTGCTGAGATGAGGAATGCCGAGCTGCTTAGGCTGTGCTACGTTGTGCTATCTCAGTTAAGCACCAGACAATTAAGTCAAAGGTCATTCATTGCAGCAGGCCCACCTCCTAGCCGACTGCAGATGTAATTAGCAACAGATGAGGTTCACGTACCATTGACTCAAGTCCGCAGCAACAGAACTAGGTGCCTTCACCTGGCCAAGTTGACAACTGAATCTAACTACCACAGATAGATATGTACCCAGAGGTATATTTAGTGAAGATAATATAGTGAGGTAAGTGGTTTTAAGGAAAAGAATGAATATGTTCCAGAGAAAGTGATGCCAGCAAAATGGTCACATCAATGGAAATGTCTGACCTATTTTAAAACATTTCAAGTGCACATAATAAAATATTAAAGCTGATTCAAACTCAAAAAGAAGTATGAGCATTACCAAGACAGGATAAAGATGCTTGTTCTCTATTTTAAGTGATATGTTGAGAAGGCAATTGTTGTTCAAAAAATTGATAAGATTTTTTTAAAACAAAATAAAGTCATTTAATTCCTAATATTTCTAATATTTTAATTTATGGTGAACTAAATAGATATCACTTTTATTATTTTTTCGATTCTTTATACATTTATAGCCAACAGTAAGAATACTTTAAATATTCTGAAAAAAATTTAAATGACAGTGAAGAATTATAATTTTCCCATTAATAACCCATTGATAATTAAGGTCCTTTTACATGGTTTCAGTCTATATAGTCCTTATAATGGCTCCACACTACTGTGCAAAGTGAAAAATGTATATACACACATATATATGCATACACACACATGCACATATACACAATGTACATACATGTTTTAAGAAACAACAGGAAACAAAATATTCAGGCTAACAATATGTGTAGGTTATGATTTGGGAGGGCAGGCAATAGGTAATTTGGATTGAGGAGCAAAACACACAAAGCCTCTATTGCAGTTTTCATTTCATTTTTTTATGCTGGGTCATGATCACACAGATGGATGTTCATTATATTACTCTTTATGCACTTTTGGAATTCTAAACTTTTTTTTTTAATTTTTAAAAAGAAAAAATGAATGAAGGAATGCTGTTATTTTCTTTTAGCCATTTCACTCCCTACATACATGCCATCAATGAATTAACTCATTTACTTTACAACTTTAGAGGCAATCTCAGATCAAAGTCACTAACAATAAGTGGTTCTGGTACAAATCAAATCAGTAAATTTCTACAAATGAAAATTGTGCCAATTTCATATAGTAAATTTAATCCTACTTAGTTCATGCACATTCTTAAGCACCAGAAAGTAGGAAAAATCTAAGATATTTAAAAAGAAAAGTAAAAAGGTAAAAAGGAACATAGAACCTTAGTATTGACATAAATGTTATAATTTCTTGCACTGTGATGAAGAACAAGTCTAGACGCACTCTAACAAATCCAAGACCTAAGTAAAAAATAAGCTATACATACTTGTAACAGTAAAACTCCAGGCATCAGATTTGCTCAAAGGCAAAGGGAATACCACAGACAGTGGTATGAATGTTTTCAGTTATCAGAATGTGAATAACAATATCGCTTTGGCTTTGGGAGGAGCATGTCAGAAATTGATTTTTTTTTTTTAAATGTAACCTTCTTGGGCAGAACTAAATCGCAAATGGAAAAAAAAAAGATCAGAAGAGACTAGGATCCAGTAACAGGGTATCCATACACATGCTGGAGAACAGGATCATCCCCAACAAGCTGTTAAATGTTAAAAATTGGGCTAAACTTTCACGATATCTACAGAAAAATTCTAGGGGGAGATAAACAGAATATCAGGAAGGCATAGAAATAAATCTAAGGATAGGGATTTGAAACAACAGAGTAAGTACTGCCTGGAAGAGCTGCTGTGTAAAAGGAGGTAGTAAAAAGGTTATTAGCACTGTTTTCCTAGTGGAGAAGTTCTCTCAAAGTCTTGAGAGTAATTCTAACTCTAGTACAAAGAACACTATTCATGAGGGATAACTCAGTAGTAGATATATTGGTTTCATTTGTGACTTCGAAATAGTAGCTTTGGTAGCACAAAGAGCAACATCTGAGATTAAGAAATAGCAATGGAATCTCTACCTGTGGCAAATGTGGAGTTAAGTGGGAAGATCTAATTTGGAGGCAGGGATTAGGCAAAGATTTGGGGGGAGAAGGAAGAGGTAGAAGCTATGAGCAAGAAATGGCAGGTCAGAACCAAGACTCAGGGATCCTACCAGGGCTGAAGAAATATACAAACAAGAACAGGGGGATAAGAACTCTAATACATATATATATATATGTAAGACATATATATAAAACAATGTTTTGTAATTATTTGTTGCACCTAGTTTTTTAGTACTTTCTTGTGTTATTTCTGTATTTAGACATGGAGATGTCTATTCCATAAACTTGTATTCAGCTTGTACTATGACAGAGATTTCCCTGAATGCCAGAAGCTTATAAGGAAAGAAAAGAAGAAAAAAAATCTTTCCCTGTTTCTTCAGATTGGTCTGTGCGAATGTTTTCTTCTGAGTTTATCCACACTAAGTGTTTAGAGAATTGCCCAAGGCAAAAGCAAAGGGGTTCCCAGGTCTTTTCTGCTCTTGCATGTAGTCCTGGGCATGCGTGTGTGGCCCTAAGAATGCCCATGTTTGCAAGAATGTGAATGTCCCATTTTCCCCAGAAACTGTGCTTCTTTATGGTCCCAGCTACCACATTGTATTTCCCACAGCTACTAATCCGTACTTCAGACAGCTACAATTACACTGTTTTCCTACAGTGTTCTGCAACAGAGCGTGGCAATCCACTTCTACATGTGGGGGCAGTTCTGGGATGGCTAGTCCATGATGAGTGCCCTGATTCAGTCCCTCAGGGTACTGACAGATTGACACATTCGTGCATGTGCTCATTATGGGCATAAAGGCTACTCTGTCCCCCCAGAGCCCAGGCCAGGTACCCACACTGGGAGTGCAGGCCAGCTCTGTGCTCAGCTGGGGAGGAGTCAGGGACGGCCAAGAAGTACACCATGAGGAGGTTTTCCTGCCATGTTTAAGTTGCCTTTTTCTTGATTCAGGGATCACCTTGTTACTGCAACTCTTCAACTGTTTTCTCAAGCTTTGAGAAAGGTATTTCTGCCAGTTCTTGCTGGTTGTTCTCAATTTCTATGGGGCTGAAGCCCTGGAGCATCTCACACCATCGTTTTGATCAGGACTAGACCCTCTAGCTGAAAGTTTTCATGTAAATAACTTCTACACAACTTATCCTCTTGTAATTCTAAATCATTGACAAATTGCCACACATTTTCCACCTCTGACTAGAACTTTCTCTCTTCCTTACATCTCTTCACTGACTCTTACTTTTCCAATGCAGGCAGCATGCCCTTGCACAAACCTCCTATGTCACAAGATGAACTAACAAACCTTAAATTTACTTGCTTGTCTTTTCCTAGATCATGAGCCTCTTAAGAGCAGGGTTTGGGTCGTTCACTTTTTGTCCTCTAGGGTCATTAAAATACTCTAGGTATTTAATTTGCTTATTGAATACCTGCTAATATTTCATTACAAATAAAATGCAAAGGGAAACTTCTCTTATTTCCACCAACATTTTATCAGTTAATCCTAAAGTAAAATTGTAGAAAAAGGCAAGTAAACAAGAACCAAACTAATCTTAGAGGGATGGCAGTAATCTGTCCTGTGGGTCACTTAGAGCGTTACCTCCCAGGGTTCCTACTGTGCTCTTAAAGTAAGAAGCACAAGAGTTCAGCATGAACTGGGGTAAAAAGACCTATTGTACCAGAATATATTGATCACAGTCATTGTGCTTCTTGGAAACTGCTTTAGACAAAAGTTTTTGCTTCCACTGTTTGCTGACTTATTTCATTCTCTCCTTTTTTTTTTGCGTTTTCCTTTTCAATTTTGCTGTGTATATATAACTCCTTGAAATTCCAGGGAACCTGCATTGGTAATTATGCTAAATGCCTGAAATACTTAAGGGTGATTAAGAGAAATTGATTTATACTTTTATTTTCCTCTGTTTTTTAAAACAAAATTAAATTTCAAGGTTCCTTTTGATCATTCATCATTATGTTATGGGTTAATCTTTTTCTGCTGTGAATATTTTCTTTCATAAGACAGTGTATCTTCACTTGAGTAAGCTTTACTTTTCCAAATCAACATTCTGCAAAAGGAACATGTTTTTAATCAGATGTGATATTAAAGACAGGGCCAATATTATTTATTTAAAGATTTTTCAAATGATGCAACATACATTTCATGTGGGTTAAAATTACATTTTAAATAAAATGGATTCCAGAAATGGTGAACGATTTTGTACATTCGGAAGTTAATATTAAGATACACACTAGTGAAATACGCAAGTGAGGCAACTGTAAGCACACACAACTAAAAAGTGAAAGGCATAGATGTATTTTCATGTTATTGCTACATGAGAATGAACACAATAATTGAAATAATAAATTAGGGAATATTGTCATAGGATTCATACCATTTTGACAATATATTATGGGAATTAATTCTGCTTAGTAAGATAAGGACTGAAAATCTTTGTTATACACAACTGACTAGATATTTTTTTAAATAAATGTCTTACATGATGTGTTATTTGTTTATTTCTGGTTCTATCTCAATCTCTTGGGGTTTTGTAAACAAATAAGACATTGAAATAGCTTCTAAGGAAGGTTTGGCATATAATAATGTTTTATTTTGTGACGATTTGTTGGCATGTCAAATTACTGAATTATTGAAACATTTTTTAGTGTGTAGAGTGAATGGGTACAAGAATACCGAGTAATGTCTACAAATTTGGATTTATTCGTCTAAAAACAATGCTATGTATGTTATCACATTGAAATTAGAATCTTGAGTTTGTTCTGTTTTACTCTTAGGGACTATTTGAGATCTTTCCAACCGTAGGACATGGAGACTACTTTATCTTTTCCAATCTTGCTCTTTTATGTTATTTTCTTTTACCTTTATTTTACATTGCTTTTAATTTTTAAACTTTCCTAACATCCCATTTCTCTCATATTTGTTTGAAACCTGTAACTTTTTTCCCTTCATTGTAGAAGTTGTGGGTTAACAGAATAATCATCTTTAAAATACAGGATGTCCATATACCACCTTATTATTAATACCTTGCATTGATGTAGAACGTTTGTTACAATTGACAATTGCACATTTTTATAGCTGTGCTCATAACCTAGTCCATGATTTAACTTAGGGTTCACTGTTTGTGTAGTTTTTAAACTACACATTGGAATTTTTTAAAATTTTTTATTCTGTTACCATATATACATGCTAACATTCCCCCTTTTAATTATATTCACAGATACATTTCAGTGCAGTTAATTACATTCACAGTGTTGTGCTACCCTCACCACCATCCATCACCAAAACATTTCTAACATTCCAAAAAAGGAACTCTGTACATTTTAAGCCTTAACTTCCAATTCCATTTCCCCATCCCATTCCTTGCTAAACCTTTATTCTAGATTCTGACTTTGCAAAAGAATGAACATTGCATGATCTCACTGAATTGAAATAATTAAAATTATACATATAATGTTAATGTTACAGTCTTGATTCCTTACACATTTTAAATAATATACAAAAGGAAATGCTATACATATGAAAAATTTCTTCTAATTTCCTAAAAGTTTAAGTTATTAATAACTCTAGTGTCACATAATGTTTATATGGTTAAATAAATTTTGGGTTATTAAAGGAAACATTTAAAATATATCAACATTCCAATTTGAACTTCTTTGAATCCCCTTTTATTACTGGGAAGGCTAGTATGGATGTTTCAATTATGAAGCCTGAAGTGAGATCAATTAAGTACATTCATCTCTTCAATAAATATTTAGGTTGATTATGCCTGAGGCACTAGAGCTCTAGCTATGAACTAAAAATCATTGCACTCAGGGAGCTTATATTCTAGCATAAGAATACATTGAAGTGTCATATGATATTTAACATAATTCTGTGTTCTCATACTTACCACATTGAGACCTTGGGTAATTAAAATAATTAGCTGCTCTTAATATCCAGAGTTTTATTTTAACTCTGGATAAAAATAGTAACTAATTCACAGAGTTTTTGTGATAATACATGTAAAATTACTATCAAAATGTCTAGAAAATAGATCAAGTTGGCAGAATGTGATGCTTCAGGACTTGTCCCACAGAAGCTTTGAAGAACCAGCAACAACTGACAGAAATACCTTCCTAAAAACTCAGAAAATAGTTTAATGACTGCAGTCTCTAGGTGAGTGTCAAATCAAGGGAAAAACCTACCTTAAAGCAGTAGTATCTTATGACACTCTATTTGGCCCCTTCTTCACCCCTCACCAGCTTGACATGGAGCTGGCCCATGATCCCAACACACATCTCTAGTGCTCAGCTTGGGGTGAAAGAGAGAAACCATTATGCACATGTTGGGAGCATGTATATCCAGCCCAATCTGGCTGCTGGTGGTCTGAGGGGCTTGCAAGAGCTGTGCCCTGTGTGTAGATGGCAGCTGACTGAGCTCTTCTACAGAACTCAGGGAGATCAGTAAAATCAGTGCTGCCTGGGGCAAGGAGCAGTGCCTGTGGCTATGAGGAAATTGTTTCCTAGGGAGGAAGGGACACTAAAAACCGTGTAAACAGGGAAGTTCTTAAGGTCACACATGCATACCAAGACAGTGCATTCACAGAAAAGATAAGGAAGGCCCCTCTGCTTTGGCCTGGTGCTAATCTCTAAACTCCTTGTATGGGTAAGCCCTGAAGAGGCACAGGTCAATCTTCAAAATCTGGAAAATGTATTTTCTTTTTTACCTCCCCCCCCTTTTTTTTTTAGTGATGGAAAGTGGTAAATACAACAATATTGTGAATGTGTTTTATTCTATTGGATGGTATGCTTGGACCTTGAAGTGGAAAATTTATGTTGGATATGAATTTAAATTGTTCCACAATCAAAAACAAACAAAACAAAAAACCCAGAACGCAGCTGAAGAGACAATGATAATTAAATGTAATATACGTTCCTGTATGGGATCTTACAAAAGAGGAGAAAAAGTTCAAAGGGATATTTTTGGTATATATGAAAAAATTGGGATGTAAACTGCAAGCTTTATATCAATGTTAATATTCTTGAACTTGATAACTGCACTCGATAACTAACTTAAGATGGTTACATAAGTGAAATCTTGTTCTTAGGGAATATGCAATGCCATATTAAGTGTGCAAGGAACATGATGTATACAGCCTACCCTCAAGTGTTTGGGCATGGATTGATAAATCAATAGATAGACAGACTGACAGATATAGAAAGTTAGGTAGATAGATATAGACAGACAGACCAACAGATGGATAGATAGATAGATAGATAGATAGATAGACAGACAGACAGACAGACAGACAGACAGACAGACAGATAGATAGATAGATAGATAGATAGATAGATAGATAGATAGATAGATAGATAGGTAGAATGATATAGCAAATATAACAAAATGCTAAAATTAGTTTATTTATTATCTGGGTAATGGTGTAGGGCTACATTTAAGTACTCTGAATAGGATTTGTATCATTTTTGTAACTTTCCTATAAGTTTGAAAGTATTTCAAAATAAAACATTTTTAAAAACTTAGAAAATAATGGGAAATCATATGATATGGCAATTATTAATGAAATGTTAGCTTTTTCCCCTGCAATTGTTCATATATTGCTTAATGGTTAATACAAACATTTCAACATTAAAAGCAAAATAATTTTCCATTCTTCTTCCTCCCACTTTTCTACATTTTATAATGTACAATTATTTGTAATTTCCCAGTGGTAAAAAAGTTCTTGGAAAACTCTACAGCATTTTAAAAATATATTAAATCTAATAATGAACTGGTTCACTTCCTAGAGCACATTATTTTCTGGACATTATAAGGAAGACATTCAAATATGTTCCATATGAGTTATTAGCTGCTTTGTATTTTTAAAAACTGATAGTTCATTTATTTGAAAAACATTAATGCTAAGAAACAACTTTTTGACAGACAATATGAATGAAAATTTGAATTTCATACATATATATACATGTGCACATATGCTTTTGCTCTTCGAAAATTGATATTCCAATTGTAGTATGATTGATTACCTTAATACTGTTTTTGTTCAAATCACATTGTTTAATATGCTATTGTAAATTTTTAATAACTTACATGCCAATTAGAATACATGCATTTTACAATGATTTTTGAAGACACTAACCCAGTATAAGAAATCAATTTTTTTTAAATCTCTTATTTTGAAGTAATCATTATAATAAGATCTAATAAATAGTTAATTGTGGATGATAAATTTATGAGCTCCAAATGTTATTATAGATGCAAAATTATGCTGGTTTTTTATATGCTTCTGTTTCTCCACTTCACCCTATTCCCTTATTCCCAGAAACTTTCTTTGAACTTTCTTTGACCTTGTCTACTTTGTTATGGACAGAAACTGGGCTCAGTCAATCTGGTCTTTTGATCTCTGGATTCCAATTTGGGTTTGCAGGATGGGAAATGCTGGCAAGAGACTGATGAACAAGAGAAGAGAGAAGGGAGGGTATACCTAGCCCCATTCCCTCCTTGTCTTCCTACCACATTTCTTGGAGATGCTGAGTCCTCTTAGGAAGCAGTCTCAAACTCCCACCTCATCTTCCCTAACATGATTTCCTACTCTTGCCCCCTCAGACTTAGGAGCAGTAATGGCTTCCAGTTTTGATTAGTTCCCAGTTGTCTCAACATCCCTTTCGTGGTTTCTTTAACCCTGCTCACACTTCTAAATATTTCCTTCATTAAATTATCTTCATCTAGTGCTTTTGAGTAGAAGTTGATTTTTCCTTGAATTGTTCAAGTACAAGCACTGCAAAGTGATGTTTTATTGTTTGTTTACCCTGGAAAATAACAGAGCATTGATTGCCTGGTTTGAATCCAAGTCCTGCCATGATCTTGCTGTGCCTCAATTTCCTTACCATTAAAATTAGGTAGACAACTTTGTACTTGTCTCACAGGGTTGCTTTGAAATTATTAAATGCATCATCTTAAATCAATAACTTCAATCAGTCTCTTATACAGAATAAGCACTAAATGTTAGACATTATTGTTTGACTTGTGATAAAAAATTCTTATTAAATGAGGTGAAAAATCAATGGATTCTTTTTATAAAATATTTTTATTGAGAAATGTCCATACATATATTGTCCAGCCATATTATATAGCCAGTGGCTCACAAAATCATCACATAGTTATGTATTCTTCACCAGGATCATTTTGAGAACATTTGTATCACTCCAGAAAAAGAAATAAAAAGAAAAAAAAAAAACTCATACATCCCATATGCCTTGCCCCTCCTTCTCATTGACCCATAGCATTTCAATCTACCCTATTTTCACCTTTTACCTTCCCCTATTATATATTTATTTTTATCTTTTTTTTTTTATTCATCTGTCCATACCCTGGATAAAAGGAACATCAGACAAGGTTTTCACAATCACATGGTCAAATTGTAAAAGCTGTATAATTATAAAGTCTTCTTCAAGAATCAAGGCTACTGGAACACAATTCCATTGTTTCAAGTACTTCCTTCTGGCCACTCCAATGCACCATATATTAAAAAGGGATATCTATATAATGCATAAAAATAGGCTCCAGGATAACCTTTCAACTCTGTTTGAAATCTGTCAGCCACTAAGACTCTATTTTGTCTCATTTCTCTCTTGTCCCTTTGGTCAAGAATGTTTCCTCATTCCCATGATTCCAGATCCCAGCTCATCCCATGAAGGAGGAGTGCAGTGAGTTCATCTGCCAAACTGAATTAGAGAGAGAGGCTACATCTGAGTAACAGAAAGAGGCTCTTAGGCATAGTTATCAGTAAGCTTCGCCTCTCTTTTAGGAATAGGATTCATAGGGTGAGTCTCGAGATTGAAGGCTCAGCCTATTAAACTGGTTGTCTCCACTGCTTGTAAGAATATCAGGATTTCCCCAAATGAGGAAGTTTAATATTTCCTCCTTTCTCCCCAGTCCCCCAAGGGGACTTTCCAAATACTTTTCTTTATTCTTTGCCCAAATTACTCTGGGATATATCAGGACATCACACTAACCTGTACAAATCAAAAAAGATCTCATGCCCTCTTCAAGATTCCATATAACTATGGTGGTCAAGCAAAAGGACCATACCAGTAAATTAGATAATGTGCTACTTAAAATATTTTTTGCACCAAATAAACAACTTTCCCTTTGTTCTCCCACAGAAGATGAAGCTTGAAAATATGGATCATATCATCCTTTACACAGAATTTCTGATTTACCTAAATCCTATCCAGATCAATTTCATTCATATCTCTAGATGAAGTCTGATAACTTTTTCAGCTTTCTTAACAGTTGCTGAGTGGGGGTTCTGCTGAATTTCATAGCTTCAGTGCTCTGAGTATCAGGCATCACATAAATATCTGAAAAGTCAATGAAAAACCAGGTTATATACCACTACTCAGTATCTCAGAATTTAGAAATATCAGTTTCAACTCCTAAATATATGTGACTGAGGTAAGAGTTTACAATCTAGGAACTTTTACAATAGGCCCCAATCTGATAACAAGGGCTCTTGACTTCAGTTCTCTGAGTTTGTATATTATAGTTAATCCATGTGTATAAAGCAATGTTACCAGCTCAGTGTTACCAGCTCAGTGTTATCAGCCCCAGTTAGTTTTTCAAAGGCTCATGCAGTATAGCAGAAGCTCTTTTATTTCTTTCTCATGAGAAAGGGTACTCACAGGAACAAGCAGCAAGTGAGTGCAAGGCTACTTAGGAGTTACAATCTTGTCTCAGAAGCTAATCAATTAAAAAGTGAGCTTTCTACACCTTATTGTCATAATTATTCATTTGTTTTTGGCCAATCACAGATGAGGGTATGTTGAATCCTTCATTATCATATATTGTTGTGGGGGGATGTGGACCAGGTTAGAAGGTCGAGACTTAAGTTACTTCCTTATTTGAGTGAAAGGAGTCCACCATCCCTAACACTTGTGAGTGAGGCGTAGTAATATTTCTCTTTTGTTTCTGATATTTCATTCAACATATTGTCCTTCAGGTTCATTCACCTAGTTGCAGGTCTCACAACTCCATTCCTCCTTGCAGCTGCCCAGTAGTCCATTGCATGTAAATGCCACAGTTCTGCCTTCCATTCCTCAATCATTGTACCCTTAAGCCACTTCCATCCTAGATGAATTTATCTATCTGCGGCCATAAACACCAATGCACAAATGTCTCCATTCTCAGTTCCTCCAGGTATAAACTTAGCAACTGGGATGCAAGACCATAGGGCAACCCCACCTTTGACCTCCTGAGAAACCACCAACTGTCCTCTGAGGGGCTGCACCTCTCAGCTTCCCTACCAACAGTGAATAGGTACATCTCTTTCTCCAAATTTTCTCTAGCACTTGCTTTCTCTGTTCACTTTTAAACAATTTTATTTTCACATCATACAATCCAACCTAAGTAATTTGAATTACCTTCCCCACCATATCCATATGAAGATATTTCCTTTTCTTCTACATACAATCCATACCCTTCTCCATGCCCCCCACTTGTTGACGTTTAGTTTTGGCATTAACATCTTTGTTACATTCAGTGGAAGCACATTACACTGTTACTGTTGACTATAGACCCTAGCTTTCATTGACCATATTTTTTCTTCTATACTATCCATCTTCAACCTCTTGCAATGTTGACATTCATTTGTTCTCCCTCATGCAAAACCTTTTTTCATGTTTGTACATTTAATCACCATCACTATCCACTCCAGGCATTCTTAAATTAAACTGTCTCAGTCTTTATCCTCTATCTTTCCTTCTGGTTTCATATGTGTCCCCAGTCTTTCTCCCTCAACCATACTCACATTCAGCTTCATTCAGTGTGCTTATATTAATGTGATATCCATTTCTGAATTTTTTACGATCAGTCCTGTTGCACAATCTGTAATGAATGTGTTCTTGATATAGCATTAAATGTTTTCTTAGAAGGGGAAGTAATAGTTCTGAAATGTAAATGCACATTACTTTTTCTAAAAGATGGTTCAAAGACATATTAGATTAGGTTGCAGTTCATTAAATGACAGCCTTTTCAGTTGTTCTTTAATGCCTTCTAAATAACATATTTTTCTACCTCTGGTGATTTTTTCCTTTACACAAAATGATGGAGTGGTCTTTCCTGAATCTCCTAAATTACACCCTTTCAAATATACCAGTTTTTTCCCCATAACATTTTGACCTTAAACCAGTCATTAGCTCTGGTTTGATTTCCCCATGGCTGATGAATTCTGCTTTCTTTTCAAGCATATCGAATCCTTTTGCATTCAACTACCTTGAACTAGTTCCAATGGAAAAATCTTGATTCTTAACTCTACCATAACTTTGTCTAGCTGAATAATAATCTTTGGCAATAGAAAAAAGGCAGTAAAATTTAAATGTTTTATTTTCATATGTAATAACCATCTATTAATTAATCATGCATTAAAAACTATTCACAAATCATGTATCTGATAAAATTATCTATATAAGGTAAAATTTAACTGATAAATTGTGTGATAATATTTGGTCTCAAAGAAAACTGATGATTTTATAAACAGAAATATTTGTATAGAAATTTAAGATACCCCTTGGGCAAAAGGAAGACAGAAATGTAATTCCAAGTTATCATGCATTATAGAAAAATATAATGTGTTTCTTAGTTTAGTCTCCAACAAGCTCCAATATGACCCAACAGAGCTACTTACAAAGTGGAAACAGTGTTCTTCTTTGGTGTAGCAACCCAACAACTTCTTCCTTACACACCCAGATCAAATAGCAAATTAATGGCTGTCAGAAAAGTTTAATACTGTATGCATAATAAGATGCAGTCAAGTTCACTTATAGTATTTATTGAAACACTTGGCACAACTGCAACTGCAAGTTTAGGAAAATGATAGATAGTGCAAAATGCTTAGCCTTGTTGTTATGATTAAATAATAGTTGTTAGTACACTTTCATCTTCCCTGAGATTCAATGTACCTTCCAGAAAGAATTCAATCTATCAGTGGCCTTGAATAAATGACAATCTCAGTTACAAATTGATAAGACATTTTCAAATAGCAGTACTTTAGAAGAGGAAGTTAAACGGGGTATATCGCAGTCTAGCAATAAGAACATTTTGAGAATACACAGACGTATTAATAAATTTGAACAATTGTCAGAAAAGGTGGAAGTAAAACCCAATTTTTTTTCATTTCAGTACTAGAAGCAATAAAATGTGTCGCCTATAGAATACATAGAAAAGACAATGATATAAAATTACTGTAGCTTATTAAATAACTTGGGTATTGAGGAAAGATGGAGAAAAATATACCCAAAATGTAATATATAGCTATTGATTAGAAAAGGATAGACAACACTCTTGTCATTTACTCTCCATGACATTTTAATTAATAATTAAATATATGTTATTGAATAGGTGCATTGAAAAAATTGGCAAATATTGAGTCCATATTATATAAAAATATTTTCTTTAAAAATTTCTAGTGTTGAGTAGATTTGATTTTTACTTTACTTCCTATACATCTTCTTTTCCCTTCATTGAATTATCTTTAATGAAAACTCCAAGATATTTTCAGGACAAAAATCTGATCTAATAATTTAGTCAATATAAGTAGGAATCCAATATGTTCCAGTAATATGTTCCAGGAACACACATTTTTTAACTCTTCATTTTGGAGATCTTTTCTAAAGTATACAGAATTAAATATGTTTGGCAAAAATACTCTCATTGAATTTAGACTGTATTATGAGTGCAATATATATGAGTATAAGAAACAAAGTAAAACATATATACATATGCATAAAAATATAATTTGGCAAATAGCATTCTGGAAGGAATATTCAACTTAATTAATTTTAACAAAAGAATAGTGATTAAATATAGTAGTATTTATATACTATAAATATATTCAGCTAACCAAAACACAGATGTGGACACATCCACAGGAACAAAAAGGAATGAAGGATAAGTACAGGTAGCATAGCATCAAAACTAAAGGAAAGCGTGCCTGTGCATGTAATAAAACACAAAACAAATGAAAAAAAAAAAAAAAACTAAAGGAAAGCAACAAGTAGAAAAATGAGATTCAAAATTTTCAAATTGATAAAAATGTATAAAAACAGTGAGTAGTATAGAAATATGTACAATTCTTGATATATTGCTGAAAAAATTATGCTAGGAAAATTTACGGAATACTTCCATATGCAAGGTATGTGGAGACTACCTGCGAGAAATTATATAAGAGGAAAGCTTGCAAGGCGAACTAAGTCAGTGTCAAGTTATCTTTTGAGGACAAGGAAGAACTAAACTAATTATCATACTGTAATGTTGATATGAAAGCACAAATACAATAAAGATAAAGATTCTTCTACAAAGAAAATCTGTAAATGGAAAAAGAAACCTATCCTATATGCTAAAAGAACCTAGAAAGACGAAACTCTTATATTCAGAGGGTGGAAATAATAATTATCACCAGATTGACATAAGTCCAGAGAGTTTAGATAGCTGGATGAACCATTCTACTGAAAAATTTTAAAATCCTTGATTAAATGTAGTATCTGCTTTTAAAACACTTGTAAATTGTAGGAATGTAAAAAAATATAAAGTAAGAAGATGGGTTAAAGCAGGGACTCAACAGATGTAAGGAGAGCACTATGACAGGTTCTCACTATGAACACTTGTAAAAATGATGCTCATGTGCTTAGTATTTCATGTATTCATTGTACTCATGAGTAATAGGGAACAGACGGCTAGTCTAGTACTAGCTCAAGTTGAGTCATCTAATAGTAGATTCTGTAATTCCGAATCTTTACTCCAAATAAATAAACCCACAGAATAAAGGGTGATCCTCAACTAAACCAGCCTCCAACACCTGCTGCCTAGTGGACTGAAGGGAAATAAAATGCATCAGCTTACATTACCAATTATATACCAGCTATGATGTGTGATTTATTATACAATTGCAGGCTTGGTTTTCCAACCAAAATTCAATTAATATAATGTGCCACATAAAAGAATAAAGGCCAGAATTTACATGAATATCTCAATAGATGCAGAAAACCAATTGATAAAATCAAGTTTCTATTCACAATTAAAAAAAAATTATGAACTAACTAAGAATAGTAGGAAACTCCCTCAACCTGATAAAAACCATTCACAAATAAACTACATATAGCATCATATTAATGGTGAAAGACTGAATGCTTCTTTCCTAAGATTAAAAAAAACAAGGATGGTTGTTCTTACAACTTCTATTCAACATTGTACTGGAGGATCTAGCTGGGATAATTAGGCAAGAAAACAAAATATAAGGCAATCAGCTTGAAAAGGAAGGAGCAAAACTATCTTTATTCATATATGACATAATCATATATATAGAAATTTCTCCAAATAAGTATTTTTTATATAAAAAAGAAGATATTGGCTTATTGCAAATGGCCTATAAGCACATGAAAAAATGTTCAATGCCATTAGTCATTAGTAAAATACAAATTAAAACCACAATGAGAAACCACTTCATATCCATTTGAATGGTAGAAAATAACTGTGTTGGTAAGAATATGAAGACGCAGGGACCCTCATAAATTGTGGATGGGAATGTAAAATGCTAATGTCATGTTGGAAAACAGTTCAGCAGTTTCTTAAAATTTAATCCTAAATTTACCATATAACCTATGAAAACCAGTCCTAGGTATCTACCCAAGAGAAATAAAAACCTATGTCCACACAAAGTCTTTTACATCATTCCTTGTAGCAGATACTGAACCTAGCATCAGATCACCATTGTTCAATTCAAAATTGAATTATTTATACATTAACCAAGAAATTTAAAAATACTTCTATTTCCAGTTCACTCAATCTTCCTGACTTATAGTCCTCAATGGGTCTCAAATGAAATTCTGAGGTAACCTGTGTACAGTCCTCCTTGTTGTGCCACAAATTTCAAAGGTCTTTATTTCAGCAAACATAAGGTTGAGTATTGTCTCTTCAATTACAGAATATATGATCTTGTTTAATTATGATATTCACTTACAAGTCAAATCATTATAATAATAACACCAGCCTCTTGAATAGATTAAAAAGAGGTGTGGAATTATGACACAGCCAGGAATATTTTAGGTTTTAATTCAGGGTCAGAGGAGATATTCATCAATATAATATATTGACATCTCATATTTTCTTGACCACTTTAGGAGTTGTATATTATCTATGTTCCTAAATCATTCAAAATTTCACTGTACCCATGTTATAATAAAAATGTTTCACCAAAAGGAAGTGAACTTAAATAATCAATGCAACCCGAAAGTAGTTGAAATTATTCTAAATAGCTGCTAGCACATTTTACAAAAAAAAGTTTGTGTGATTTGGACTATTAGATTGTAGTCAGAATGCAAGGCTCCACTGAAAGTAAGTTGTGTCATCAATCAGATTCTAAGGAAAGAGTGTTGTTTGATCTTTAATAACTAAGTTCATTCAAAGTTCTGATCTATTGCAGCATACTATAAAGTTCCCAGGTTATAGTTTATATTTCCAAAACTGATTAAAATTCTTAATAAGCCAATGTTTTTATATTTTAATATAATTCATTTATAAAAATGGTATTTGCCTGACCAAAAGGGGGAAAAGAAGTAGAACCAATAAGATGTCAGTGGCTGAAAGAGTTTAAAAAGAGTCAGAAGGCTACTCTGGAGGTCCCTCTTATGTAAGCTTCAATTAGACATTGTTACCTATCATAACTTGCCAAACCCCAAACAAAACCATTCCAGCCAATCCTAAAGAACACCTAAGGCAATATATAAGATTCTACAGAGGTTCCATTCACTAAAGTAACTTTCCAGAAACCTACAACCTCCATATGGGTCCCTGGTCCAGATAAGTCCTGAGACCCAGAGGGCCCAGCCTCTCCAGACAATCAGATAGTTCCATTTCCCTACCCCAGATTATTGACAGCCTTTCCAACATGAAACAGTTAGAATGGCTGTAGCCCAAATACCCCTAAAGAGTGGGATAGAAAGATCAAAGGTTATGATGGGGTTATACAGAGAAGGTAGGGTTTAACAAACAAGTGTGATTGCCGAATCATTAAATTGATATTTCTTTTAGTCTCCAATATCTTAGAGCAGCTAGAAGCAAAAAACTGAAATTGTGGAATTGTAACCCATACCAAACCCTGAAATCTGTTCTACAACTAATCGTTGTGCTGTGCTTTGCAATTTATTGCATTTTGTATATATGTTATTTTTCACAAAAAAGAAAAAAGTCGATTGTGAGGATAAGAAAATATCTATTCCTTCTAGCCTCCTATATTCTGGAGCAGCTAGAAGGAGAAATCTGAGATGATCGTATGGTAGCCCATGACAAACTCTGGGATCTGTCCTGTAACTACCTGTTGAAGAGTACTTTGAAAACTATTACTTTTTTTTCTTTGCTTTGCATATATGCTATATTATACAATAAAAAAAAGTTTAAAAAAAGAGTATTTGAAATCTCTATCATCGTGTTGTTATCTACATGTACAAATACAATGTAAATATAGAGTAAAAGTTATAGGTCATATTAAAAAGCATATAATTCTATGTACCATAGCTGATTTTTTTTTCTTTTCAGTTTCTTTAGCATCCTTTTTATGTAACTATAAGTAGCCATTACCCATTTCTCTCTTGAGAAAAGGAAATCACTGTATACATACAGTAGAATATTGATCAGCTGCAGGTAGGAATGAAGCTGTGAGTCATGAAACTGGGTGAATGAAGCTTGAGGACATTACATTGAGTGAAATAAGCCAGAAACAGAAGGAAAAATATTGTATGGTCTCACTACTATAAATTATAATGAGCAAACTCTGAGAATTAAATCTGAGAATACAGGTTATCAGGGGATAGAAAGTAGGCAAAAATTAGGCACTCAATGATTAAGGAATACAGAATGCTCAATAAGGCTCATTGTAAAGGTTCCTAGTTTTCTAGCTCTTACAGCAGTCACACCTATTTCTGAGTTTTAACTGTAATTTCTAAATTCTAAGATACTGTGAGCTTAGTGTATAACTTTGTAATTCCCTAGAATTTAGGTATCTGTAGGACACCTTGGACTCAGAGTTAGAGTTCTGCAGCTCTGAACGACAGCATTATCCCATACAATAACTGTTAAAGAAGGTGAAAAAGAAAGCAGACTTCAATTAGAGATATGAATGAAATGGACCCAGTTAGGACTAAGGTAAATCAGAATACAGTGTAAAAGGTGATATTGTTTGCATTTATAATCTCAACTTCTGTGTGAGACCAAAGGAACAGATGCTCATTTGGTCCAAATTTTAAACTTTCTGTAGCACACTATTTAATTTATCCTAAATGGTCAGTGTATTTAAGCTATACACTTATTGAACCTAGAATATGAATTGAGGTTTTGTTATTCTTTACAGATTAATGTAATACCATGATATTTTAGGCAGAAAATAAAAAAAACTATTTTCAAAGTCTCCTTCAGAGACTGAAGAAAATTGTGGAACTATTAAACTTCCAGACCTGAGGAATTCCTAATATTCTTGCAAGCATTAGAGACTCTCAATTTAATAAGGCAAGCCCTGAATCTTGAGGCTTGCCCTTATGAAACCTATTTCTGCAATGGAGAAGCTAAGTCTACTTATAATTATGCTAAGAATCATCCTCAGAGAACTCTTTTGTTGCTCAGATGTGGCCCCTCATCTGGCATCATGGGATTGAGAAAGTCTTCTTGACCAAAAGGGGTAAAGGAAATGAAACAAAATAAAGTTTTAGTGGCTAAAAGACTTCAAATAGAGTCAAGAGGTCATTCTAGTGGTTAATCTTAGGCAAGTTTCAGTCAGATATTGCAAATTGCCACAGTGTGTCAAGTTCCAAGCAGCAGTATTCCTTAAAACCATCTAATACTCTATAAAAATTTTTTTTAGTAAATTTATTTTTTCAGAAACTTAAGGCCTCCACACTGTTCCTATGCCAGATAAGCCTTGAGACCCAGAAGTACCAGCCTCTCTGAGAACATCAACCAATTTCATTATTTTACCCCATAAGTTGACACTCTTTTCAGTACAAAGAATTTTAAATGGTGATTACCCAGATATCCCTTAAGACTCAGAAAATGATCAAATGAGAGGGAGGAGATATAACTGAGAAATTGGGATTAAACAAATGATTATGACTACCTATTCATTATATAGATATTTCTTTTTAGTTTCTGGTGTACTGGAATAGCTAGAAGAAAACACCAAAATTGTTGAACTGTAATCCAGTTGCCTTGGTCTTTAATGATTGTATAAGTATATAGCTTTTATCATGTGACCATGCGACTGTAAAAACGTTGTGAATGACACTGCCTTTATCCAATGTATAGGCAGGTGAGTAAGAAAGACAAAAATATAATAATGATAGGGGAAAGAAGGTTTTTTTTGGTTTCTTCTTTATTTTTATTTTTTTGGAGTAATGAAAATATTCTAAAATTGATTATGGTAGATGAATGCACAACTATATAATGATAATTTGAGCTATTAATTGTATACTTTGGATGGATTATATGGTGTGTGAATATATCTCAATAAAATTACATTTCTTTAAAAGAAGAAGTCAGTGCAAAATGGGAAAATAAATTGCTTAGAGAATCACATAGCATGAGAGTTGCACACTGATGTCCAGACTCTGATCCTAGTACATTTAAACATTCAGCAGAGCAATATTTTTAGATATCTTCTATTAAGACCACTTTACTTGTATAATATCCTAAGTTGAGTTTAAAATTTTTAGGGACATTGCTTTTACTCAAGTAGCTATCAGTGGAAGTTAGTATAGTGTAATGAAATTATAATTTATTAAATATTATTTTAAATAGTCTTTCAAATTTATCAACACTTGACCTTTTAATACCATACACCATATTGGATATTGGAGATAAGGGACTCTCAGCCTCAGCACTGGTGATATTTTGGCTGGGTAATTCTTGTTGTGGGGACTATCCTGTACATTGCAGGATATTTAGCAACATCCTTGGACTCTACTCACTAGATGCATCCAGATACTGTCAAATAAAATCCTGTTGAGAAGCAATGCTTCATAGAAAACTGCAGGCAAGTCTAATTGGGTCCCTGATCCCCATCTAGTGGAACACACCCACAAAGTAAAAAGTTAAAAAAATGGATCAATACTGGTTGCTTTAAATAATTTAAAAGTAATAAATAAGATGATGCAATCTGTAATGGGGAGACAAATTCAAAGTAATATGTTCAGGGACTACATCTCTAAGAAGATGGCTTTTGAGCTATAGATTTGAAGGATGAAATGAATCTACATATATGAAGAAATTTACTCAGTATTATCTAGATTAAGGGATACCTACATCTTTCTGGGGAAACCAGTAAGGCTTTTCTTAAACAATTTTCTATTTAACCTGCTGTTTGTATAAACTTGTCTGCTGGAGAAGTGAAGAGAGCTTTTTCCCCCCAAGGAATGGATATAAAATATTCTAATAAAGAGAACAGAAAATGGCATCAAGAACTGTTAAGAGTCTGAGATTTTACCCTATTTACAAGTAACAATTTAGCCTGGCCCAATTTCATTGAGGATGTTGGCAGAAAAGACAAGGCTCCTGGGTCAGATACAAAGAAGACTTTATAACTCATACTGTAAACATAATTGGTGTATCATTATTTCTTGTGCTGCCTTTGTCCTAGAGCGAGCCATCATTATCATGACAGACTGTAAACAAAACCACCCTTTACTCTGAAGGAAACTCTATCTATCTTCTAAGACTGTTGGCTATAGACAAATCTTGAACATTTACTGTGGAACAAAATGGCCATTAGTGCTTCCACTTGCAAGACATGCAGAAATGTGAGAGGCTTATGGATAATATTCTTAGAACATACAGGAACAGTAAGCAATTTGAAAGCTTGAAATCTTTATCACATATAATATAAAGAATAAAGCTTTGGAGAAAAACATAATGTTGAGCTGTATATGGGAGCATTTAAGTGTCAACATTTTTAAAGGTCTAAAGTTTTGCTTAGATGTTGACAAGGTAGCCTGACACAGTTAATGAATGCTGGTAGAATATATGAGACTTGTGGGTCACAGGTAAGGATAGTTTATTTTCCACAGAAACAGTAATAACCAGAAAGTATCAGCATTTTTGTGCCAGTTTCTTGAGTCCTAATTTCCACACGGCAAAGAGGGTCCAATTACTTGCAAACATTCAGCATCTTCCATTGCAGGTGTATTAGTTAGGGTTCTCTAGAGAAACAGAATCAACAGGGAACACTTGCAAATATAAAATTTATGAAAGTGTCTCACGTGACCGTAGGAACGCAGAGTCCAAAATCCACAGGGCAGGCTGCGAAGCCGATGACTCCAATGGATGGCCTGGATGAACTCCACAGGAGAGGCTCACCAGCCAAAGCAAGAATGGAACCTGTCTCCTCTGAGTCCTCCTTAAAAGGCTTCCCATGATTGCATTTAGCATCACTAATTGCAGAAGACACTCCCCTTTGGCTGATACAAATGGAATCAGCTGTGGATGTAGCTAATGTGATCATGACCTAATCCTATGAAATGTCCTCATTGCAACAGACAGGCCAGCGCTTGCCCAATCAGATGAACAGGTACCACAACTTGGCCAAGTTGACACCTGTCCCTAACCATGACAGCAGGAGAGACAATTTGAGCATATGAAACCTGAATCTTTTTTAGTGGCTGGTAAAGATATCACCTCTGTACTCCAAGAAGCCACTATATCTTCTAAGGACTTTTGCACCAGAGGGAGATACTATCTCTAATTTCTATCTTCCTAAATATTTTCTATATGCACATCCTTGAAATGACTGTTCAAAACAAAGGGTAGTCAATGCCTCCCTTTCAAGACGTACAGAAATAGAAGAGAATAGAGAATTGTATTCCAACATTGAGAACAAAGACCCAGTTCATTTTTACTTGAGAAATGGGTCTTTAGCTTTTCTTTTTCTTTTAGTAGGTGTCTTTACAAAGGTTGAATGGGTGATTGTATATAAAAAGTACTTTGAAATAAACAAGATGATGGGCTCCTCCTGCAGAAATATCTCTCCATTATCCATGGCTAATATTCTGAAATGCTACCATTGCATTTTAGCCTTTATGAAAAATATTTCTCCATCTCTGCTTCCCTTTCTAACAAGAGAAATAGGAACACCAGATAGTGGCAGGCAAGCCTCTCAAGTGGGAAAATATAAGAAAATGTAGCTGTTAAAAATAACTTTAAATAATTAACATTTATATTAAGAATGTTGATCTTGGGCTTATGTTACAATATATTTCTATGTTCAGAATTATATCTTGGTCCATGGGATAGCGTATTCTATTAAACTTGTACGTAACTGTTTCTTATAATGCCTACTAATTTTCCAAAACAGACATTCTTAAATAGATTTCACATTTGAAACAAAAATTTATGGTTTTCATCTACTTAGAAAATTAAATTAACTTTTCTGGCAAAATGCAGTATTTTAACTCCATAAGATTCTTAATCAAGGTTTTAAGAAAAAAGGCACAAATGAGGGATTTTATATGCAAAACTATATTTGTACTTTGATTATATACAATACTTTTAATTCTAGCCTATAAAGAAATTTTTTGTATTCCATATCCATCTGAATAACTGCAAGTAAACATATTAGTGTCAAATATTTGGTACGATGCATACATTCTAAAAAAATTTAGAGTCAGGGCAATTCACTGTGAAGAGAAGTGAACAGAAAAAGGCCCCTTTAAAGAAAGGGTAACTAAACTGCTCCTTAATGGATATAGATAATTTGGATGGGCAGAAATGGCAAAGGACAGTAAACTAGATATACGACAGTATAAAAGTGTAGAGACAGGAATGTGTAAAATGTTTCTAGACATTGTATGCGCAGTCTAAGTAAGAGAGAAGTTAGGAATAAATGGCCTTGTATAACATGGCAGAAACTGAATATACTTAGTAAATAAACAAATGAGTAATTAATTGAATGTGTGCATGAATAAATGATAAGTGAAAGAATTATATAAAATATGTTCATAAATGTTGGGGACCTAGAACAGAAAGCTGAAGAAGTCTTTTTTGGTAATAAGAAGTAACTGTAAATTTTTGCACAAATGTTTGGCACAATGAATACAGAGTGTGGGAGGATTAATGAGTAAGCAGTGTGTGTACTTGCACTTGGGAGGGAGAGGCTGAATCCAGAAGGTGATCACCTGCCCTGAGGGAAGAATAACGGTGTCAGAAGGGAAGGGAAAGTGAAAAAGCAATGAGTGGAATCAGTGGCTGACTTTATGTGTAAGCAGAGGAGAAGTTAAATATTGTTTAAAGTCTAAGAGAATAGTGGATCAAGATGATCCATCAGCTCGTGGTATCCAGAATTCTCCAGTAGTCAGAGATGAATACTGGGTGCCACATATTGCATTAACATCACTCTTTCCTTAATTGTATAACCTGGTTTCTGCGATTAGGTTTTTTAGTTACTTCATGGTTAGATGACATCATCCATAAGAACTGGAGCTTTTTCCTTAACACCATGGATTTATAACTCTTTAAAATAATGGATTTACAAAATTGCAATAATATCCAAAATAAACATCATTAAAATAGGCGAAATTTATGCTAATTATAGCTATGGGCACACATTCAGAAACACAATATAAAAGATGCCACTTTTCTCTTACCTAAACCCAAGAATTGCAGTTAGTCCTAACAGCGGTTTAAACAGCGGTGGGGACCACAAAGAATCTCTTCACTTCTGGGGGGCTGAATGTGGAGATGCCACACTCTCGGGAGGTGGATGGGGGTACCGAGTACCTACTTGAGAGGGTGCTGACCTCGCCGACGCTGTGTGCCTCCTTTCTCCCTACCCTACACCCGATATGGGACCTGGTACCATGCCTTTGTCCGTCCATCCAGAGCACGAAAGTGGAGTAAATTCTGGCCCCAAATGCCGCCGGCGAGTGATCAAGCAGAGCCAGGACTGCAAAATCAGGTTTCTGCTGCCCCACCGCGACCTGGGGCCCAGGCCAAGCCACGCTGCACCAACAAGAGACACAGACCTTAAGCTACCCTTATGACCGGCCCCCAAAACCTGTGCAACACCTGACACGGACAATAAAACCCATTTTGTACCGTGTTAGATTCGATCCACGGACCGATGCATAGACAATGACAGAGCAATTGCACATATTGCTATGAGTGTTTTTATAGTCTAAAATGTTAAAAATTCCTGTGATTTATCTATGGTATTTCCAGATAAGAAATAATTTTATGTTACCGTTATATAAGGCACAATCAGTAGTTGAGGATGACTAGTCAACATTTTTATCTGTAATAAAACCTGGGAGATTTCTCTCATTCAGAGCATTATAAAGACAAAAGAATAATAATTAATGGAACTCATATTATGTGCAGGAATACATCTTAAAGCTTTGTTTGAAATTAAAGCAGTCATAAAATGAGTAAAATATTGAGACTTTTAGATATAAATTGATAATTTAATATTCCCATTAAAGTGAAATCAAAGGACATAGTAATATATTAAAATATGAAATGTGATGTTAGTTATTTTTAATTGTCAAAGGATATCTCAGGAAAGATAACATTAAGCCAGTAGCAGTTAGGTCTGCATTGATAACATGTGTGCTGATTTGAAATTGTTTTGTATCCTAGAAAAGCCATGTTCTTTTAATCCTAAATCCAGTCTTGTGGGGACAACCATGTTCTTTTAATCTTGATCTACTATGGTAGGTTGGGATACTTGATTGATTGTTTCCATGGAGATGCGGCATGCCCAATTGTGGGTGTGACCTTTTGATTCGATGGAGATGTGACTCCACCCAGCCAAGGTGTGTCAGGATTAGTTTACTGGAGTCCTTTAAAGAGCTGACACAGACACAGACATTTGGAGATGCAAAGGAAAATGCCAGAAGGACCCACAGGATCTGCAAGACCCTTTTGAAACCAGAAGCCAGGAGAGGAGCCTAGAAGTTATTGCCATGTAACTTCCCATGAAATGCTAAGCAAGCCAGAACCCAGTTTTGCCCCAGAGAAGTTAAGTGAGGGCCCAGAGACACTCAGAGAGGAAGCCGCTGGAATCAGAAGCACAAAGCAATAAACTAGGAGCAAGGACTTCAGATCCCAGCCACAGGCCTTCCCAGCTAACAGAGAAATCCAGATGCCATTTGGCCTTTCTTTGGAGTCAAGGTATCTTTCTCTGGATGCCTTCGTTTGGACATTTAAGGCCTTATAAATGTAAACTTGTAGCTTAACAAATCCCCTTTATAAAAGCCATTTCTTTTCTAATATATTGTATTTTGACAGCATTAACAAACCAAAACAATGAGCCAGCTGGGGAAGGGGTGAAGGATACTGCTCTGCTTTTTGGGGAACATTGCCAGGGTCCAAACCTATGACTCTGGGTCTTCTCATAAAGACGGAACTGAGTAGTTAACCACATTTAGTTAAGATTCATGTATGCCAAGGAACAGATGCCCTGTTTCAGTTTTTTTTTTTTCCCCTTTACTTAAAATGGAAGTGGTAGAATGGAGTCTAGATACCTGGGTGCCATTTGTATTTCATCATGTTTGTGCATAATTAATCTAATCATACTTATCGTTGTATGGTGTTTCTCAGGATGAATATTATAATTGTCCTTTGTGTTCGAAGTTTCCCATCAACATTTTATTTCCCCAGACTTCTTCCATTTCAGGCTGTTATAGATGCTCTCCATAAAATGTTGTCCCCACCTACCAGTTCTTTTTTCTTTTTCATTTCCTGCGCATTCTTCTTCTTCTTTGATACATAGCATCTCACCAGCCTCTCTGAAGCCTCCATACCAGATGGACCCACTAAACCTTTGCACTTGAATATGAAATAACTTTATTAAAATAGCTCTTCAAAAACAAAAAAATAAATAAAACAACAAAAACACAGCTTCAATGAAACTGGGTGTACTCATTCTCTCTCTCTAAAGGATTCTGATAGTAGGTATTAAGGAATATTATTATCTCCACATTGGTTTACATGCAAACATATACGTAATTAATTAATTACAGAAACTCATGTAATGTTTATATCACAATCTCATCTTACTAATTAGGAAATTCAGTACCAGAAAAGTGAAATGACCTTTTTTAAAATATGAATGTATTAAGTCCGGATCTGGCATACAAAATGAGGCCTTTAGACTAAAGTGCAGTACCTTCTTCATTATTTCTCAGTATTATTTCTCACATATAGAGAATATGAAATTCCTAGTTAACAAAACTGTATCAAGGTAGACCCTTCATTTGAAAGGGAACTATATTTAAATCTTCGCTGCACTGATTGTAAGAAAAATCAGAGAACAGACTTTTGAGAAGCATGTATTAAATTTTTCAGGCAACTGAAGGATAAACCTAGTTCATTTAAAGTCAGAAAAGTTACATTAGTTAAGACTCTGTTTTGCAAACAACTGATACCCAAAGTAGTTCAGGCAAAAGGGAAAACTTATTGGAAGAACTAGGGAATTTCACATAACTCTAAGCATATTTGCCAGAGTGACATGGTTAACTGAAGCTTCCAAAACCCTGGTGCTTTCTATTTTTCATCATTTCTTCCTGCTCAATTCTCTCAGATCACTTTCCTCCACATGATTGGAAGTGTGACATACTTCAGAGTTTATATCTCATAGCCTTACTATCAGTAAGTGACAGACATTGTGCTTAGTTAGAGCCTAAAAATTGTCAGGCTAATATTCTGAATTTCCAAGACACAAACACCTTTAAAAGAAGCAGATATTGACAAGAGGCAGGGTCATCTAGCACAAGCATGGAAACTGTATCAAAAAAACAACATTAACATTAAAACAGAAAGAGCAGTCACATAATTTATCTTCACTCTTCAGAAAGGGATAAATTATGGTGGCAGAAGTAGAATTTATTAAACACAATACAGAAAAGTGGCCTTGGAGACAAAATTTGTGACTTACATGTAGATGAATGCATTCAAAGCCATCTTCGTTTGGAAGTTGGTTAGGGAATAGAAATTTGTGAGGAAAGTAGCAGGCAAAATGCACTATCTCCAAAAGTCACAGGATAACCACTGTGGTGGTTTGGGAGCTGTTAGGTAGTCAGAAAAGGCCATGTCCTTTTATCCATTACTGTGAGTGCAGATCTATTATAGGTGGGACCTTTTGATTAGGTTGTTTCAATTGAGATGTGACTCACCCCAATCAAGATGGGTCTAAATCTCCTTACTGAGGTCCTTTATAAGAGGATAAAAATACAAATAGAAACAGCCCACAAAAGCTCAGAGAAAAAGCCACAGAATCAGAAGCTGAAAGCAATGAAACCCAGGAGCAAAGGCCCAGAAGACAAGAGTCATATGCCTTCCTGTGTGACAGAGGTGTCCCAGATACCAATAGTCTATCTTCAGAGTCCAGGTATCCTCCTGCTGATGCCTTGAGTTAGACATCTTCACAGCCTAAAAACCATAAATTATAAGTTAATAAATCCCCATTGCAAAAGCCAAACCATTTCTGGTATATTGCATTCTAGCAGCTTTAGCAAATCGAAGAAATCACTGTAACAATCAAGTCATGCCATGTTTCACAGATCCCTAACATGGGCTGTGTAACTCAATCCTATCAATAGCACTCTCAAAGGTAGAGGTTATTATAATTGCAATTGAATCAGAGTGCTGTGATTAAATCCCTCCAGATTTTGAAGAAGATAATTTATCTCAACTATAGTAATATCTTTAAAACACAAACACAAGAAAGTAATCCATTCAGAAGCTGCAAATGCTCAGCAAAAATGTGGAGTGAATTGTCTTGATCCCACATGCAACAAAAAGAGCTCATATGAACAATTCAGGATCTCTAATGAATATCCATTCTTGAGTGAGAAAATTCACTAGCTTTCCCAGGTGCATTGTAATTATGCCAAAACTGAACATGAATATATCTACCTCCTTATTCTTCTGTCTCCTTTGCCTTTTCTAAGGCTCTTTTTTGCTTGCCAACATTTTCAACTAACATTTGTAACTGCTTCCTTTCCCAACAAACTAAAAATGTAATAAGATACTGCAAAATATATTTTTTCCTTCAGTGATGTATTGGGTGGAGCAGGATTTGATATTCTCATTCAGCCACTTATAGCCAAAATTATGAGAGCTACTTTTGGCATCAGATTCAAGGCATAATAAGTGGGGTAGTGGGCAAGCAAAACAGAAAAGCAATTTCTCCCATATGAAGACATTGCCATTTTAGTCATAAAGAGGATAACTACAATTATATCACATATTAAGAAAATGAAGAGTGAATTAGTGAACTAATTTGATTTCAATATTTAATTTTTCACTATTATTATCATTTATTTATTTGTAGAGTGATGACAGACACTTGGCTTTATTCAAGCTATTAAAGAAGACAGAGTTCCTGCCTTAAGAGTTTTCTAATGAAAATGCACAAATTCAGGAAGTTAAGACATGGTTTGATTTATATGGGGATGTGTGTGTTTTTTTTTTTCAGAGCTGTGACATTTTACTGCTAATTTTCCTCTGCTTAGGGGAGTGGAAAATACTTTTGAGGATAACTGAGTAATCTTTAGCAGAAAGCTAATATTGTAAAAGAAAGAAACTTAATTTGCTTATAAGAATATAAGGTTATACAAAGCCTTATATTATTAGATGTGCCTAATTTGTTATATCCATTTCATGTTACTAGACAACAGCAGCAACAAAAACTTTTCTGAACAGGAACATGAAATCACTTTAGACAGAATTCTTAACATGGGAAAAGAAAAAAAAGGAAAATTTAAGAAAACAAAAATAAATTTTGTCATATAAGTAAAAATAAAGAAGCCACAAATCTTGGTCTGATACCCTGGCCATGAATTAAATGGTTTTGAAGGTCATAAGAAATTACTGTATTACCAATAAAATGTCATTATTTCATTTAGGGAAGACAAAAACTTTGACTTTTCCTACTGAAGTTGAGGACTAAAAACTAAGATAATGTTGTTATTATTATATGATAATATTCTGTGGAAAATGGAATGAACACCCTGAAATTGTGCCTGTGAGTTGGCTCCAATTAGTGGTGATTGATTGTATACATGTTTGATAAATCATGCTTGGTGAAGATACAAAACAAACATGGATGTTTCCAAACCAATGCACAGATGGGAAATAAAACTAGAAAAGACAGTTTTCAAAACTCCCTTATAACATTTGAATTATCATTTAAAGGACTTTTTCATCCTGCTTGAAAAGTTTTGTGGAGGAGGGAGATGTTTTTCTTTTCAGATTACACTTGAAATTACCAATCTTTTCAGCTACAGAATCTAAGAAAATCCCAGAAAGGTCTTGTGCAAAGATGTTCCACTTTGGTCTAGTGCATTTCTCTTTGGCAAAACTTTTGCAACTTGTCAGCATTACAAAGTATGACAGTTTCCAAAGTACTGACTGCCAGCAGGATAACGAGAAATACCCACTGTAATAAAAGTGGTTATAATGCTTAAAAACGCTATAGGAGCAAGAGCAGTAAAACTGATTCGTTCAACAGGCAAATGCAAAACATTTCATAGTTAAAGGACACTGCCTCATTTTTTCTCATAATTATTTCAAAAGTTCTAGTTTAAAGATATTCTGAGTATTCAAGAAAAATCAGCAAGCATTTATGATAAACAATATAGCTTAGTTTCTTCTGAGAATGAAAAGCAATCCAAAGTAAAAAACTAGTAAAAAATAAATTTACTTACATTTTTCCTTGATAAAAGAGAGCTTTTGTAGTTATAAATTACTCTTGTGGGCAGTCTAAGTGTTAAAATATCATTATTCATTTTTTTTTCAGATTGTCTCTAGAGTATGTTTAAGATAACCCATTTGCAGGTGTACATTTAGAAACTTGTTCTTTTTTATTTCCTCAAAATTTCAAATTTATAGAACATCTACAAGTTGAATTTGAACAGCCAGAATAAATAAGAGTGTTCTTTCAAGTAAGTTCAATAGTTACATTCAATAGAAAGTAGAATCTGCCAGGAAGAGAAGTCCCTTAATCTGTTTTCCAGCCAAAGAAAAACATCACCAGTTAAAAACTATTCCCAGACCAGCTAGAACAAAGTTCTTCATTCAGAAAGTGTAGGAAGCCAAGGACAACCAGAATGTTTATTGAAATCCAAGGAAGAGCTTTGATTGCAAAATGTTGAATCTTTTTAAGTGGAACCAAAATTAATTTTGTAGATAGTCACAATTTATTGAAATCAGGATGATACATATACTCACTATTATTTCATGAAATTGTTTTGATTTGTGTAACCACTATTTCCCTTAATGTAAAAATAGATTGTGATCTATCACACTCCTGCTCCCATATTGTTTTTATTCATAAAAATCTACCCTCTGTTTGAACCACTACAGAATCATATCATCTTTAAAACTCTTCGTTCTATCCTAAACCTAGTTTTTGTTGTTGTTGCCCTTTCTTCCCTTTTCTTTTTACCTAAAACCACTTCTGGGTATTAAAATGCTGGGAAAGTCACCTGCATACCTGGTGGCCATCTCCCAGTCCTCACCTAACCCCCCTCCTTTTCTATTGTGTGCAGAAGTTTCAGTGTGCTTCCATTCTGCAGCCTGGGGAGATGTTAGAGCTTAGCTAGGGAAGAGCCTGACCATACCCTAAGTATGAAAAGGGGAACAAGCAGCCCCAGCTGCTTATCCAGGCAGGAACTGTCAGTGGTCAAGCCTCTTCACTTGTGGGCAGCATAGATTTGTCCCTCCTCTCTATGAAATCAAGGTGTGAAGAGTTGCTATTTACAGACTCTGAAGTAGTGATATTCCCTGGAAAAAGACCCAATGAGATTTCTTTACCTGGTCTTCTGGACACTTTGTGCTGGGTAAGTAATAAAGTGGCCATTTGCTAAAAGATTTTGTCGTGCTTGAGTCAATGTTTCCACAACGTACGATACAGCAACTTGTTCCACATAAGGTATTTAATTCTGTACAAAAATGCTCAAGTACACCTGGCATGGTACATTCAGGGAAGGGCAATTGACCAAGCATACAATAAATAAATAAGTTAGGTGTGAAGGAAGTATTGACTAGGAGGCAAGACTGAAAAGGACTAAGTCCTTTAAAGGCCATTGCAAGAAATTATGAAATCTTGAGCCCAAAAGGAAGGAGAGAAGGAAAGGGATTGAGGAGAACAACATGCCAGGAAGTTTAACTTGGGGTTTGGGTGAGATGTTATAATAATTGACATAGGAAGTATGGGAAGTGAAACTGGTTTGAAGAAAATTTATGTATTCTAAGAAGTAAATTTCAGTCAATATGATCATTAATAGTTACCTATTGGAAGAGGGACTTAAAGCAACTTACAGATCTTACCACCTCTCCCCACATTTTCTTATAGAACCAGAACCTACCTATCCAACATCACACTGGGCATGATATGGCAAAACAGTAAAATTTCAGAGGTTTTCAACCACAGGAAATAGGAATAGAGTTAAACAGAAAGCTTTATGAATCTGCCCAAGTGGGGATAATTTTATAGGATTAACCATAAAATATATCATTCTTTTTCCTCAAAGGAGCAAAGTATAAACCATATACCTCAATTTAGCTTAAAGAAAATGGAAGTCTCACATCAGAATACCTACAGGCAAAGAATATTTAAAACAGGACAGAAAGTTTCAGGGTCAAAACAGCAACAATTTTTTATTAACAGGTAATAAACAGATAATAGATCACTTTATGTTATTTATATTTTGTTGCATAGAATGATTTACTAAACAAATGTTTTATATTCTCAGTTAATTGTGTTACAGAATAGGTTCTCAATCAATCTTAAATAATGTCCAAACATTCTATTTCCATTATTCTTTGACAACTAAAATAGAAAAAAATGAATCAATGATTTCCATGTTGGTTGGTATGAAGATAAATCAGAGTCAGCCTTTTCATATATTACACTGAAGTGCATTTATACAGTGCATTGTTGCCTGGCCATTAGACTCCTTTTAAATCAATTTTTGTTTGCAGAAAGGCTTTAAACGTGAGAGGCCAAGGAAGAGCTGTGGTGGAGTCAAGGGAAAAAAGATGCCAAAGAGTTTATGCAGAGGAACCACTATGGGTCACATATGAACTATCTCAGGTAATCAGCAATATTTAATCTAGGGAGTTTAATACAGTTTTTGGCTTTGACCAATTTCATTATATCTTCCTTGAGTGTTTAGAATGGGGTATCTGTGGCAATAATAGATTTGAAGTTCCTTATCCCAGTTGCATTTGGCATGATTACCAAGTAGCTAATAGGTGGCAATGTGCTACATAAAAGTGCTGAAATCATCATGACAACCAAAATGTAGAGTTACTGATTAAGCATTTTCTAGTTTGGATGCCAAAAAATAATTAAAATAGGATGTCTGAACATTTTTAAGACTTCTTTCAAAATCCCAAGAATTTGGCAAATGCATAGAAAAATCTTTAGTTTCTTTTTTTAAATGACTGAAACCTAGCTGTACCAGCTCCCATCCTGCCATGTTTCTCCTTTCAAGACTCAGCATCATGATTTAATATCCTTAAACCATTATTTTGAGTATTTGTATTTCACTTATTTCTCATTTTTACAAATCAGGGTAGGGATTAAAAAGTAGTAGGCCAAGCTTCCTATATTATAGTTGAAGCCTGCTACTGCTAACATTTATTAAATTAATTTTAAAGGTGGAAATTTTTTAACAAACTGATGGACAATCAGACAAATTAGCCCTCTGTGAATTTTAAACATCAGTGTTAGAAATCAGAAGATTATCAAGTCATACCAACAGAAAGAACTTGGCTTCTGCCCTGGCTTCAAGCAATATGGCGTTTTTCCCAAGCAAACTGCCTTAACTCCTTTATATCACATACATGTAACCCCCCTTTTTAATTTTAATCCTATTTTCTATTTCTCCTCAACCTCCTATAAAGTTCCCTTTTTTAGGACTCTTCTACGGGCATCTTAAAAAATCTGATTAGTTTTCATTTAGTCCTTCACACCTCCACTTCTGGTTTTTCTCTTGTTCTACCACCATCCATAAACCCTCATCACATCACTAAAAAATATAATGTCTGAAGGTCATTACTGTCTTCTGCCTTTAACTATCACTTTTCATAATTTTTTACAAGGAACCGAAATAAGTGAGTTATCCTTGCTTCTCATTGGTTATCATCATCTACTGTTGGGCACTGCCACTTTAGTAACTTTACTATGATGTTTAGGATTACTTACTAAATGCATTCTGGGGCAAAGTGGGAAGCTACATTTTCCCATACTTTCTAAAATGCTCTTTCAAAATGGTTGTAAGACATTGTGTCTTGTTCTCTAACAACTGCAGAACTTTTAGTGAAACTACAATTAACCTACGCAAAATATTTGATTGTAATTCCCTTTCCCTTTTCTCACTATTTCCTTAAGAGTAAGACAGGAGTCTATGGGGTATTTGACCTAGAACAATTCTGAGTGAAACCTACCAAGTCCACGTCACCCATCTTCTCCGATGATTAATGCTTTATTACCAGGTCAAGCTCATCTGAATAACAATGTTATTGTTTTCTTCTTAGCATCTCAAGTCAACAGAAATCTTATGAGGTATGCATTTTATTTTAATCAAAATATTAGACATTGTTCAGGTTCAAGGTTCAATATATGCAAAGCAAAGGAATTGGACACGATGTGTATATGTCTGTCATCTGCACAAGTAATGCTTGAATATCATGTATTTCTAACTTACACTTAGTTCCTAAAAAATAATTAATATGTTTGAATTTCCCTAACCTATTGTTACATTCTATGTTAAACTTAGATGGGACTATTTCATATATTGAAGGTATCAGAAGGACCTATGCAGCAGGATTCTATTCTGCACTTACTGTGCATGTATGTTTTGGAGAAAGTGTACTTTTCAAACACTAGGATAACACTGATTACCATTTTAATGTAACTAAAAATTGAATTTTTTCCAAAATTATATCATCTAACATAAGAAAATACTCATTCATTCATAGAAACTATCTCCAATTTATATGCTTCTTTTTCAGCTCAGAAATATATTTTACAATTTTTATAATTATGAAATGTAAAATAATGATTATTTCATCCAAACCAAAATGTTTAATTTTTTTCCAACTGATGCAAATTAAAATAAGTGAAAAACATATTCTTGGTCATTAGGGAAAAATTATAATTGGTAGCATGTAATAAAATAAATTATTCAAGCTTTATTTCTGCTTGCTACTGATAACATAAAATCAAGAAAGGAGAGATGGATGTAGGAAAGTTTAATATTTATGAATATGTTGTGACAGGTATGTAATTAATTATTAATGTTCTACAATTTTTGTTGATATAAATGTTGTCTTTCATATTTTCAGAAAGTATATTTGATTTCTAGCAAGATAGTAAATAAATTATTTTCTTTTCCACAAATTGGATGAGCATGTGTTTACTTTCAGGTATGGCTGTCTTTCTAACATATGCATGTAGTAACACATCTCAGTATAGATGTGGTTATGGTTTAGCTAAAACAAATGAGAGGCAGCAGATTCAGGGATAGGTCATTAAGGACTCTAGCATGAGATCTATTTGACTCAGTAAGGCAGAGTCTAAAGAAAGAAAAGAAAAGAATTTATTTAAATATCTTGCTAGATATCGAATATACTCTCTGAAAATATGAAAGGCAACATTTATATCAACAAAAGAAAGTTTTTGATTCATGAAAGTCAATGAAAGCCATGGATCTTTTCCCAAGAAATACACACATATTTATAATTTATATTTTAAAAATATTCACAGACATTCTAACCATGGAATAAGAAACTCAGTTAAAAAAGAAAAGCTAAACTAAATTTAAAGCTTTGCCAACTTTGACAGATCAACCAGCACTTAAGTACAACCAGTACTTAAGTTGAGGACAACCAGTTTGACAGAAAAACTTTGCAATGGAATTTGAAAATAGTAAGAGTGACAAATGATATTCTACCTAGATAGTCGGCATCTAGAAGTTTATGGAATCTGAAAATGATAAGAGTGACAGGTAATATTCTATCTAGGTAGTCAGCATCTAGAAGTCTATTCAAAGATTGATGATGATGAATTAAACATTGGGTGTTGCTGCCTGTATTAGTTAGGGTTTTCTGTAGAAACAGAATCAACAGGGAACACTCACAAACATAAAATTTATAAAAGTGTCTCATGTGACCGCAGTGTGGAGGGCCAGGAGCAATCAATCAGGCCCAAGCAGGAGCAATTAATCAGGCCCAAGCAGGGAAAGTCCCCACAACATTGGGGCAGAATGTCCCCAAGAGTTAAACAATAACCAATGTTAAGAAACTGAGAGAACAGGATGTGTTTTAGCAACAGCTAATGGCATTTTTCTGCTTCTATGATACACTTGCTTGCTAGCAACTGCAAAACCACAACATAATTTTAGCCTTTATAAGCACACCTTGAAAACCTCTAAGTGCTGCTCTCTGAATCTTCCTTCTTGCAAGTTTCTGGGGCAGTCACTGGCCGGCTAATAAAGACTCCAAATTGGCTTGCAGCTTTGAATTATGTGGTCTCTCTTTCGGTGCACCCCACAACATGCAGGAACACAGAGTCCAAAATCTGCAAGGCAGGCTGTGAAGCCGATGATTCCGATGGAGGGTGTGGACGAACTTCACAGGAGAGGCTCACCAGCTGAAACAGGAAGAGCCTGTCTCTTCTGAATCCTCCTTAAAAGGCTCCCCGTGATTAGATTAAGTATCACTCATTGCAGAAGACACTCCCATTTGGCTGATTACAAATGGAATCAGCTGTGGATGCAGCGGGCGTGATCATGATTTATTCTATGAACTGTACTCATTGCAACAGACAGGCCAGCACTTGCCCAACCAGACAAAGAGGTACCACAACTTGGCCAAGTTGACACATGAACTTGACCATCACACTGCCCAATGTTTCATATGTGCTACAACTGATCTTCATAACTCTATGAGGAAGCTACTGTGATGGTTGACACTCTAAAGATGATGGTGCTGTAGCCAAGAAGTTAGGATGTAACAAATCATTACAACTATTGAATCATTATATAGGTATTTCTCTTTATTTTCTAGTGTATTAGAATAGCTAGGAGGAAATACCTGAAATTGATAAATTTTTATCCAGTTGCCTAGATCTCTGATAATGATAGTATAACTACATAGCTTTTATCTTGTCACTTCATGATTGTAAAACCCTGCTGACTGGGCAGGCAGGCCATAGTGACTCAGCAGGCAGAGTTCTCGCTCACCATGCTGGAGACCTGGGTTTGATTCCCAGTGCCTGCCCATGCAAAAAAAAAAAAAAAAAAACCCTGCTGACTAACCCTCACTTCTGCCCCCTTTATCTGTTTTTTCTCAATGTAAGTCTTATAATGACAAAAGCAACCCCCCAATGTTGAACTAACCATTGATTTGTTCTTGTAATGCTTAGCTTAATTCTAGCATAGTTCCATTCATTTACATTTGTAAATTGTTTCTGCTTATGCTTGTTATTGAAATGGTAACAACTCTATCTCCTGTTATTTGAATCCATAAAATCTTTAAACTCCTTGGACTTGGGGAGACAGATTTTTAGGCTAACAGGCCATGTGTTCTCCTGCTTAACACCTAGCAATAAACTCTTTCTCTCTTTGAAACCCGGTATCTCAGGAATTGGTCATTTGGGTGCATCAGGCAGAGAACCCATCACCTTTGATCAGTATCAGTGCAGAGAGAGGGGACTTAAGGTAAAGAAAGTATAAGTAACCCATCCAAAAATCATGAAACAATTAAGTTGTAGAGCTTGGATTTAAACCAAGACAGTTCTGTCTCAGACCCTAAGTTTTAACAACCATGATACCTCTCCCACAAAGCATCACCACATGAGCAGATATAGCTGAGTAATCCACGGGAATAGGCAAACAACTGTACATTATTCTGTCTAAAGTAAAATGTCTGCATCCCTGAGAACAAATAAGAAACTTGATTCCAGTTCCAGGTAAAGGAGAGCTGTCAACTGAAAGACAGGACGCATAAGCATGTGGTTTTGGTTATGAGGAGACAGGAGTGATGCCTAATTAGAGGAACTATTGCATGGGGAACAAATGGTATAGTTCAATAAATTGGCACAGCAATTTAAAAACAAAGTATCATAACTTCCCAAAAGCCTATAGATTCCTTCTCTCAAAAATTTGTCTGAGGGCTAGTCAATAATAGCACATTTTGAGATTTGAGAGACATGGAGGTTGGGAAGCAGAGTTGCACTTTTTTTAAATGAAACTTTGCCCAAATATTAACAGATTTTATTATTTTTCCAAATGAAACTCTGCCCAAATAATCATAAAATATTATCATAGTACACAGTTGATTGAAGTCTTTCTGGTAACCACATTATTGTTCAAATGAGACAGCTTGCTTCATTCAAACAATTTCTTAAGAAAGCAATTGAAAGAATGTCTGATAGATCAGGGTGGGATAAATCAGGGTATGTTGTTTCTCATTTACCTATTTGAAGAACAAAGCTAACCACTGTTATCTATGAATATTTATTTCCAGAACAATAAGTCTTAAAGTCTGGAATCTGTTGAATATTGCAGTTGAATATTTTCTCAATACCCATAGTGAGTACACTACCATAGGGGTGTAGGTATGGAAACATTTATACTACGCATTGAGGATACATTACTGGACAAGATTAAATCCTATCTGTAAGGAGATTATGGATTAATAGAGCACTTCTCAAACTGCGTTACACATACTACTAATTCTGAGAAATAATTTGAATTATTTTGAGAAAATTGTGTTTCATGTGGAAATAAAAGCGAAAAATTGCATTGATTCCCTCTCAAGAATTGCATTTTCTGACATGTGCCTTAACATCTTTAGAAGTTAGTTTATAAAGGTAATAAGTAGCACAAAATATCCATACTCAAATTTCCCTTAAATGTCTCCTAAATATTCCACGAGGTACAACATACATGACTAAATTTGAAGTTCATGTTGGAGAATGATTCATGGTCTCTCTCCAGCATTATACCATTATATCGTTTCCTTGTTAAAGGACTGACTGCATAGCTTAGAAGCCAAATTGTGCTGAAAAGATGTATCTTTTAACATTACTTTCTCAGGCAACATGGCAGATACTCCCTTTTTGAAAAGTTTATGGGAACTCAGACAAGTGGAGCCAAAGGTAAAATAACTTCCACCTCAATTTTATTCTGGGGCTAATGGAGAAGGTTGGTAAGTAGAATTATTTGAAAACAGTTTATATGTTTGTTATTGTAATTTTGTTATTTACCTGCCTTAAATGGTTGAAATCTTTTCATTTCATGTTTAGTGGAATTTCACTCTACAGTAAGCTATTTATGTTTGTTTTACATGAGAGTTTCTGAATTTATTTGACTATGGAATTGAATTAGTGTGGGTGTGTGACCTATTAATTATTCTCGGAAATTAGTGTCCCGTATAAGTCAGTTACTTTAATGAACGACATGGATTTGGTGTTCTGTGGTAATCAGGAAAAAAAAAAACCCTGAAATAATATGTTTTAAATTTATTCATGATTATAAATAATTTTAATACCCTCTATGGTCATTATAAAGACCCATTGAAGATGTCCTAAAGTTAAAATATATGAGTATCATTGAACTATAATATTGCCAGCACAAATCACTAAAATGCAATTTTATAAACTATACCTTCCCAATTTAGCTAATATTAATCCAAAAGACTTGGAAATTGAGAAACATATGACTTCATAACATTTAATCTGTGAATAAAATAATAAGCACTTGAGATGCCGTAAGAATCACAAAACGCTGTCCAGGTATTCATTGAGTATGGCCACTGCTTATAGTAGATGAGGGCAATGATGAAACTAACTTTCTCCATACACTTAGGCCTATGTAAGCAAGATACTCCTCTATTAATGGCCATATGTTTATTCTCCTTAGCACTGACTCCCTCATGATCTTTGTTAGCATTCATTCAAAGAAAAAGAAAATCCACCCATATTTATTGAAAAATAAAATAATACATAGGTTCACTGGTTTCATTACACTTTGTCACCATCTGCATTATCAGAGCCTCAAAGTAATTTCACTTATAAAAAGTATATTGAGTTTTCACATTTTCCCACTATGCTCATTAATCTGAAAGCAAATTTAAAAGAAATGAACTGATTCATCATTATTTTACTATAATTACAAGGTATAGATAACGTAAAACCAATTAACAAATCTGACCATACCTATAGTGGTGGAATAGGAAGGTGAGAAGACCTCAAAGGAAGAGCAATTGCCAGGATATAGTATGCTAATTATTCCTTTGAAGACTCATTAAATGCAAAAGTGATCTGAAGTAGAGTTATGATGAGCAACTTATGCCTCAGCAAATCAATATTTCAGATTAACTTGTAACACACATATGAAGGCCATAAGGGAATTGAACATAGTGCAGGCTAATTTTGAGTGTGAGAAGGAACATAAGGAATGGGCCCTAAAAGGAAGAATAAGGACAGGGACTAGAAGAGTTGAGAATAACATGTACTCATTAGATACCCAGTATAGATCCTGGGATAAAACAGTGAGACTGTGAGCTAAAATTCATGCTCTTTCCAATTTTGCATGGCTTTCATTCTGAAATAGGCAGTCTCTGTCCTAAATATCCCACTAGCAGTCATTTATGTGTACAGGAAATAAAGAGTGAAATTTTTATGGTAATGAAAAGTAAAAGGGTCATTTGGGTCATGATCCTGTGTTACTCTGCCTTTGTTTAACTGAACAAAACAAGTTCACTATTATGAATTTTTCATTACACTAGCCATTTTCTCGAAGCTACAACCATATAGAGTCCCTATCAGATAAAACCTTAGTATTACTTACCCTGCTTGATGCAATATATTTAAGTTTTCCTGCCTCCTATGTTGATTGATTAGTTAGTCCATGAATGGCCAAAGAAAGCTAACTGATCCCAGGCCTAGTAAATTACATGTGATCATTCGACCACTTTTATGCGATTAAAAACCCATCTTAAAATATGATGGAACTTTTAGGTTGTTTAACAGGAAAATCACAACAACAAGTATTTGCCCCTTTAAGAATTGTGTGGTCTGGTTAAGAAATATGTAATTAATTCACAATAATAAAATAAGCAAATCACAGCCGGGAAGATCTCTGGTGAACTTTAAGGAACATTCACTTCTGCATCTTTATACTCATGTGAACTAGGTGTAGGTGTGATGGCCACTGCTTAAAATGTAAAAAATAAATAAATTACAAGTCACTTGCAAAATAATTAGAAACGCATAAACGGATTTCCTATTATACACCTACAGTAATCCAGTAGAAACATATAAAGAAAAAAGGACCCATTTGAAAAGTAAATATTAATTATGCAAGAATAAATGCAACAGAATATATGTGAATGAAATATAGATAAATTTCCATTATCTGAATAGACAATATAAAGAAAAATATAAAAAAAAGATGCAATTGCTAGTTTCATGTGTCAACTTGACTAATCAATCTATAGATCTTAGTTATTCAATCCAACACTAATCTAGGTGTTAATGTGCAGGTATTATTTTTTGTAGATGTGACTAAAATCCACTATCAAGGGACTCTCAGTAAGGAAAATGATTCCAGATAATCACGTGGGCCTGATTCTGTTAGTTTAAAGGCTTTAATTACAGAACTGAAGCATTACTGATCATAAAATAAATTTCACCTGTGGAATTTAGCTTTGACTCAAGCCCAAGGCTTCCAGCCTCCATTTTCCGATGGCCTGTCCTGATTTCAGACTTGTCGTGCCAGCCCCTACCATTGCAGAAGCAAATTCTCTGTAATACATCTCTTCATATATATCTGCTTTACTTTCTGTTTTTCTGGTTGAACCCTAATTAATATATTTTAAAATATTTACATCATTATAAAATATTATTTTATCCTAAATTGATCCATGAATTTATTGCAATCACAATAAGAATTAGAATCGGATTTTAAAGAATAATACAGCTTGGAGATGTTGAGAGCTGGAAACAGCATCACTGAATCATTAAAGATGATGGTATGGCCCTAAAATGACTCAACAAAAACAGGAAGAGTATTAGGAATGAAGTGAAAGAAGATGAGCTACTTTTCTTTTTCTCAATTTTAATTGCTCTAAAAAGAAATGACTTTAAAGCAAAACTTGTAGTGTTTATAACACTTGTAAAAGTGAAGTAAAGGCCATCCATGGCGCAAGGATGGGAAGAAGGAACAGGGAATATAATGTTAATACATGTTATTAAATTCTTACATGACATGTGAAATGGGATAATATTATTTAAAGATAGATTCGGATAATTTTTACCCTAGTATGAACACTAACATTTTTAAAAAGAGACGTTAAAAAAGAGACCATAGAGGAGGTAAAATGGAAGAAGGCAAGAAATTAAAAAAAAAGAAGAAGAAGCAGCAGCAAAGAAGATAAAGAACAAATGGAAACCATTGGGAAGATGGTAGTCTTGTCTAACCACATCAGTAACGCCTTTATACATTAATATTCTAAAGGCAATAGCAAAAACCTGAGATTATCAGATTGGATAAAAATGCAAGATACTATATAGTCTAAAATAGATAGATACTATAGATACTATATAGTGATCTACCTTAAATATAAAGACTCAGATTAAAAGTAAAAGAAAAGATATAATAAGAAAACTAGAATAAGTTCATTAATTTCAGGCAAAGCAGAGTTAAGAACCAGGAATTTTATTAAGAATAAAGAGGGGCCTTACATCATTACGACGAAGTCAATTTTCCAAGGAAACATAACAATCCTAATTGTGTGTGCATCCAATACCTGAGCTTCCAAATATGGGAGATAAAAATAAGTGCTCAAAGGAGAAATGGACAAATCCACAGTTATAATTAGAGACTTCAACACTCTTCTCTCAGTAATTGATAGAACAAGTAGGCAGATAATTAATAAGGATGTAGATGACCTGGCAATGCTGTTATCCAACTCAACCTAACTGGTGATCATACAATATTCCATCCCTCAAGCTAGTACAGTCTTCTCAAGTGATACTGTAATTGAGTCAATCTGGTATTGTCACCATGACACCACCCTACACCTTATACAACAATTAACTTGTAAGGTATCATAGACCTAAATAGATAATGTAAAACTCTCAAACTTCTAGGAGAAAAATATGCATGACCTTGGATTTGGAAATGAGTTTTTAGATATGACACCAAGAGCAGGATTTATAAAATACAAAACATGATAAAATAGACTTTCTAAAATTAAAAAATATTTGTTCTCGCAAAGATTCTATTAAAAAATGAAAAGATAATGCATAGTCTAGAAGAAAATATTTGTGACTCACATAATCTAAAAACAAAGGGTTGTATCCAAAGTATAAAAATTTATCAATGAGTAAACAAATAACACCATTAAATAATAAAATACCAAGGATTTGAAGACCTCTTACAAAATAATATATATGAACAGTAGGCATGCATACAAACAGATGCTCAGCATCATTAGTAGGTAAATGCCAATTAAGACCTCAAAAAAATACCACCACAGCCTTACTAAGATTGTTAAAATACAGAAAAAAAAAAAAGAAAAAAGAAGTTGACAGTATGTCATACTGGTAGAGAGGCAGAGCAACAGAATTTGTATTCATTGATGGTAGAAATGCAAAACGTCAAAGCCACTTTGGAAGCAGCTTGGCAGTTTATTATAAAGCTAAACATGCAGTTACCATATGGCCAGCAATATCATCCCTTATATTTACTCAAGTGAATTGAAAATTGATATTCACTTGAAAACCTATATGTTAATGTTTATAGCAGCTTCAATCATAATTGTCAAAAACTGGAAACAAAGAAGATGTCCTTACACAAGGAAACAGATAAACAAAGCAGTGCATCCATAAAATGGAATACTACTCAGCAATTAAAGGGAATGAGTTATTTATCCATGCTAGAAACATGGATGGATCATCAATGCATTTTGCTAAAAGGAAGAGAGATGACAGATCCTTATCCAGTGACTTACTGGTACAGAAAGAAAATCAGGCCCCTGTGCCCTGAGTAGGGACAAAGTCATTGTAGCATAATTTTAACTCCTAAACTCCTCTGGAGGCTGGGACCATGCACTCAATTGACTAATTCCAGAGACACCGGGGTTTCAAAGAGAGAAAAAGTTAATTATTAGATGGATAAGAGGAGATCATATGGTCTGTTGAACCAAAATCTCTCTCTCAAGCTGCGGTAATTCTGAAAGTTTTATTAGAGAAAAAGATGGTTTAGGATAAAGAGTGCAATGGCCCAAGATGATATAGTTAGATGAGATCTAATTATTGAGCATGCACAGACTTATTACATGCTTAGTCACAGAATGTATATAAGAAAATTGCGGACTTAATATGATGATAGGCATGATTTTTAGTATTATCATGAAGTATAGGTCATATATGTTAAAGTCTAAACTAGTGCGCACGTCAGGGGCCCACTTTGGTGGAATGAGCCAGTCTCGGTTATCTTAATAACTTTGGACTTGGGGTAAGTTTGTTCTGGACTGATCAAGATCCTTCGTTCATAAATATCCGGGGACTTCTTTAAAAAACTGCACAACTGGATACAAATGAAGGTTAAGCACAAGGTGTTTACAATCATAGGGGCAGAAGATAAAGATTATACAATCAGCGTCAGAGATCAAGGTAGCTGGATAACAGTTTAGAAGTTTCAGGTATTTCCCTCTGTCTACTCCAATACACCAATGAAAAAAGGAATATCTATATGATGATTCAATAATCAAAATCATCCCTTAAATCCTATTTTTTTCGGTTACACAGATATAAAGTGAGTTGGGTTATTTGGACTGGTATTTTAGTGTGGAAATGAATTGGATAATGTGATGAAATTTATGACGTTCATTTATATGGCTTAATTATTTGGCTGCATAATCAAATAAGTAATGATCATCATTTGACGGCATGGACTACATTCGAATAATAACAGATGTCAAACGTAGCCACATTGTTTCTCAGTGGCTCTTATAAAAATAGGAATCCCTCTGACCAAATGGAGATTCTGATTCAAAGCACTCATGTGGGCTATGAGTTCTGCTTTCATATCGAGAGCCCAGCAAATTCTGTACTTTTCAGGGAGGAGAACTTCACTAATCTGCCTTGCCAGTTTAATTCTTTGTCTGTTAAGACCACTTTCAGACCAAGTAAAAGAATCCTTACAAGAATACGTATAAGTTTGAAAAACCTATTTATTTTTTTTTTTAGTAAATTTGGAAAAGATGGAAGCATGACATTGTTTTCAACCTGAAAATTTGGAACTCTGACTTATTATGAACTTTGTGTGACTAAGACGCTCTCTTTCACCTTGCATTTTATATAGACTGCTTGGCTGGCTGTTATTAGTTTTAATAATTGTACCCTAGGGCCTTTAACTATAATAACTAGTTTTAGAATGTAATTTATCAATGGTTATATTAAAATTCAATACCTCTAAAACTGCAATTTAGCATACATAATTTAATAATGTATTTAGTTGGAATACTTTATACAACTAGAATTTAAGAATTTATACGACTGTGTTTATGTGTAGTTACACATTTTTTCTTCTCTATCTCTATAGTATATTATGTTCAAAGCGTTGATCCCTGCTTTCTGAGAGGTTTGTCCAAATTAATGTGAAATTTGTGTTGCACCATTAATGATGTTTCTTTCTGTTACCTTAGTAACTAAAGCAAATAATGTTTTAATATTGAAAATCATAAATCACTCACTTTCTAATAATAAAAACAAAACCCTAAGCCATTTGTGGATTCTAATATAGAAAGCATAACCTTAGTGAAGTTTGAGTGTTAGTGGAGAGAGCCGGGCACTAAATTCAAAGCCAAAGCTAGCAAGAGATACAAGCATGAGATTTGCAGGCAGATTCTTTAAGAGGTCCTTTGTTTCTCAGAGCAAAAACTGGGTCCACCGGAAATGGGACAGTTGCTGGGACTGAGAATAAAAAGAAACCAGACAGAAAACTCTAGCAAGGGCAAAAACAAGCCTAAATAGACCATTAATAGCAGACAAAAGAGATTTCTTTGCTGATCTATTTTGCTTAGCACTTTACCCTTCTCATCAAGGAATATCTCTAGCTGGTCTGCTCTAGCCCCATTGCTAAAATGAGACATTTGTTTGATGGCATTATTTTTATTCCCTGAGGGATTCATTATACATGTATCTAACTAAAGCAGGATACTGTGAAGACAGAAAATAATGACTCAGTATTTGGAATAATTTCCATAGCTTGATGTGAGGCAGAGATTGGACAGTTCAAATCCTTTTGTAGAAAACAAATCCAAACAATCCATGACCCAAAGTTTGCTATATTTCATTCCCATTGGTATGTAATTATCTCAAAGTCTAGTTTTAGTTCTTGTCCTGGATTAAAAAATAAATTTAGAAAATAGGATTAACAATCAGAAATATGGCTGAAGAAAAGTTCCTGTCTAGCATGAATTTCACTGGTGGCTACTTAAAACATCAAATCATTTTAGCTATACATTGGATATAAAAATAGTTGATGTATAAAAATTACTAAAGCATATTCTTTGCCTCTGTAAGCAACTTGAGTCCTATAGATTAAATAGACAGTAAAACACAAGTAACAAGAGCAGAAAACCTTTTGTACTGGTCTTAACTCACAAGCACATACGTACGTGCGCTAGAAATGCATGCATACACATCCAAATTTCTTTTTTTATCTAGACTCTACTTAATGTTATTGGTCATTTTGGCCTCCCCAAAAACACACTTTAAAGCAGCTGAGTATTTTAGTTAATATAAGGAAAAGTAGTACTGAGAAAGGATTAGCAATTATTTTCAAAAGACTCAAGAAAAGTTAGTGTCTAAGAAATGATGAGGCAACTGTTGCTAAGATATCCAAATAGCTTTTCCACATAACTTTCACAGTAATGAGCAGTACATAATACCAGTTTTCAAGCTGAAGAAATTTTTGCCGCATTTAATAATCGAGAAGTGAGAAAAGTATACAAACATATATCGTTACTAGATGTCATAGCAGCTAGATGATAGACTAAATAACCAGCAGAGATAATAGTTTTGCCTCTTTATTTTTCATTTTTAATAGCTATTAGTTTTACCTTTGCTTTTAGACAACACTCTTAAGCTTGAGAGACACCTAATAAAGTCATGTTTTCCAATACTGTGCTTTTAGGTAAGTTTGTACATAGATATAATCTCTTCATTTTAATTTGTATGCAAGGAACAAAAGAGATGCATATGTTTTTATGTGATGTTATTGAAATATGTTACATATTCATATGCCATATAATCATCCAAAGTATACAATCAGCAGTTCACAGTATCATATAGAGTTGTGCATTCTTTATCACAAAAGATTTTTGAAACTTTTTAATCCAAAAAAATAAAAATAAGAACAAAAATAAAAATAAAAGTAAAAAAGAACACCCAAAACACCTTATATCCCCCAATCCTCCCCCTATTATTTATTTATTTATTGTCTTTTTTTTTTTTTCTTACTTATCTGTCAATGCACTGGATAAAAGGGAGTGTCAATCATGAGGTTTTCATAATCACATGGTCCACGTGATCACATCTTCAAGTATCAAGGTTATTGTATTACAGTTTAATAGTTTCAGGTATTCCTCTCTAGCCACTCCAATATGCCAAAAACTGAAAAGGGATACCTATACACCACATAATAATCATCTCCAGAATGACTCTCAACTCTATTTAAAACCTCTCAGCCACCGAATCTTTATTTTTGTTTCATTTCACTTCCCGCTTTTGGTCAAGAAGATTTTCTCAGTCCCACAATGTCATGTCCAGACTCATCCCTGGGTTTCTGTCCCATGTTGCCAGGGAGATCTATACCCCCGGGAGTCATGTCCCGCACAGAGGGGAGGGCAGTGAGTTTACCTGAAGAGCTGACTTAGAGAGAGAGAGGCCACATCTGAGCAACACAAGTGGTTCCCTGGGGCTGACTCTTAGGCATAATCATAAGTAGGCTTAGCTTCTCCTTTTTTTTTTTTAACATGGGCAGGAACCAGGAATCTAAGCCAGGTCCTTGGGCATGGCAGGCAAGCACTCTTACCTGCTGAGCCACCGTGGCCCGCCCCTTAGCTTCTCCTTTGTAGGAATAAGTTTCATTAAAGCAAACCCTAAGATAAATAGCCTGGCCTATCAAATTTGCAGTCCCTCGTGCTTGCAAGAATATCAGCTCTTCCCCAGGCTGGGAGTTTTAATATTTCCACCTTTTTTCCCAAGTCCCTAAGGATACTTTGCAAATGCTTCTAAATCTTCTGCCTAGATTACTCTGGGATGTACTGGGGCATCACACCAACCTGCACAAACCAACAACATCCCACTCCTTTTTCAAGGCTCTAAGGTTCTATGTGATTATGGTGTTCAAATAAACTGACCATACAAGTTAGATAGTGTGCTCCAAAAATACAAATTTTGCACCGAACAAACATCTCTCCCTTTGGTCTCACGTAGAAACTGAAGTTTAAAATTCAGTCAATATCATTCTTTACCCTTTAGTCTGATTTACCTTATTACACCCAAATCAGGTTCATTCCCATCCTCAGCTGAAGTCTGAACAGTTTTCAGTGTTTTTAACAATTGCTGTATGGAGTAAAGCTGACTTTCATGGCTGCAGAACTCTAGCTCTGAGTCTCAGATATTACACAAATACCATGGAATGATCAGGTTATATCCAAAGAGCTCAGCATCTCATAATTTAGAATTAATAGTCACAACTCCGGAATAGATGTGACTTCTGGTAAGAGCTTACAATCTAGGAACCTTTACAACAGGCCTTCATCAGATAACCTAGGATCTTGAGTTCAATTCTCAGAGTTTGCACATTTTTCTAAATCCATGTTAGTAAGGTGTTATAGTATCTGTCTTTTTGTTTTTGGCTTATTTTACTCACCATACTGTCCTCAAGGTTCATTCACCTAGTTGCAAGTTTCACAGCGTCATTCCTTCTTACAGCCACTCAGCAGCCATTGTGTACACCTTAGTTCTCCTTCCCATTTTTGAGTCAGTGTACCCTTAGGGTACCTCCCCCGATGCAAATCGGGAATGCTACCATATCAGTTTTTTGTTTGTTTGTTTGTTTCTGTTTCCTTCCTCATGTCTAGATTTAATGCTCTTATCTAGTTTTTAGTATATTTCTATGGTTCTCACAGGGTTATCTGTGGATTCCTGGATATTGCTGAAATATTGAGGGGGGTGGTCAAAATTATTTTTACAATGGCACTAAGATGTCATCGCTTTTTTTTGACAGGTTTGAGCAAGGGTTCAAAAGGAATTGGTGGTGCAAAGGATTAAAACTGCTTGCTTGAGTCTTGACATGAAATGAAACCATGGTATTAAACTATAATAGTAGCCATTTTATTTCTCACTTCCATATACAAGGAAAAAATCCAATTTCACTTATGAATGTTCTTGATGAAGTGGTAAACTTATTAATTTTATTAACTCTCTATTCCTGTGGATGTACCTTTAAAAATTCTGTGTGATGAAATGGGAAGTAGACATAAAGAACTTCTGCTGCCTACCAGAGTATACAGGTCGTCAGGAGGAAATGTAATTGAGTTCCCAACTGAACTAACTGCTTGTTTTTTAATTGAAAAATCATTTTAACTTGAAAAAATAACTGACAACCATGGTTATTCAGATTTGGATATCTGGCAGACATTTTCTCAAAAAAAAGAACAATGTAAGCCTGTCACTTAAAGAAAACAACTGACACAATTTGTTGTTAATGATAAAATTCAATCTTTCAAGTGAAAGAGTTTTGAACAAATTGCTTCTGCCACCATGAGACTGATACCTTGCCAATACTTATAATGAATTTATCAGTGAAATTGATGGTTATATCAATAAAAGTAATTTTTCTACATCATATGATAAAATATGCCAACATTTGCAAGATATGCCTAACTTTGTGAACCATTAGTTTCCAAATGACCATTGTATGATTTTATAAAATTATGTAAGGGTAAAAATTCCATTCAGAGCATAAGGTAGACCAGTGTTTTTGAATATTATGGATCCTTGGTAAGATTCCAGATTTTACATTGTAATTAGCTGTTCTAGTTTGCTGGTTGCCAGAATGCAATACACCAAGAATGGAATGGCTTTTTAAAAGGGGAATTTAATAAATTGTTAATTTACATTCTAAGGCCAAGAAAATGTCCCAATTAAACAAGTCTATAGAAATGTCCAATCTAAGGCATACAGAGAAAGATACCTTGGTTCAAGAAGACCGATGAAGTTCAAGGTTTCTCTCTCAAGTGGAACGGCACATGGCGAACACAGTCAGGGTTCCCCTATCATCTGGAAAGGCACATGGTGAGCATGGAGTCATCTGCTAGCTTCTTCTACTGGCTGCCTGTTTCATGAAGCTCCCCAGGAGGCATTTTCTTTCTTCATCTCCAAAGGTTGCTGGCTAGTGGACTCTGCTTCTTGTGGCTATGTCATTCTGCTCTGCTCTCTTTGAATGTCTTTCATTCTCCAAAATGTTTCCTCTTTTATAGGACTCCAGAACTTATCAAGACCCACCCAAATGGGTGGAGACACGTCGTCACCTAATCCAGTTTAACAACCAGTCTTGATTAAATCACATCTCCAGAGAGATGATCTGATTACAGTTTCAAGCATACAGTATTTAATAGGAATTATTCTGCCTTTATGAAATGGGATTTAGATTAAAATGTGGCTTTTCTAAGGGACACACATCCTTTCAAACCAGCACATTAGTCTTTACGAAATTGTGACTTCTTAGTTTTGGTATAGCATAAAATAAAATATTCAGAATTATCTAAAAAGGTTATTAAAATACCTCTCACTGATTCAGCTTCATTGAAATACTCCTGAATCCTTTCCGAGTTTTTAGAACTTTATTTGAACTACATATATCTTCACAAACTTCAACCAGCACAAGTATGTCATTACAGAGTGGCTGCAGAAGTGGATATGAAAATCCAGGTAGATATTTTCTAATTAACCGACATTAGAGAGATTTGGGGAAAAAGCCAAGTAATTCTTGCTTTCTCCCTACTTATTTTTTCAGAAATATTGTTGCATTATAATATATATTCTGTTTTTATAACACACCTATGCATAGGATAGATTTATTGCTATCTATGCGTCTCATAGATTTGTTGTATCATTTTAGATGAATTAGAAACATATTTAACATTTCTCAGTATTATTTTTAATATGATTAATAACAGTAGGTAGTATCCGCCTTAACTAAAGCTTTCTGAAGCTGTAAAAATGCTTATGTTGACTAAATCTCTAACCCTGAATATATATTTTATAAAATTCTGTGTTAACATGGAAGTACATCTAAAGCACTTCTGTTATGTACTGAAGTATGATAGTTGATAAATCAAACAGCAAGAATTTTAAGACTGTACAGGATCCTGCTACAACGCATCTCATTACAGACCATTCTTGCAAAAGAAATGGATCTGTACTGGTTTCCATATTAATATTAATCCTATTAGAGAAATCTCTTAATTTCTATACTAGAATCTGGGTAATTACTAGTTATCTGGGTAAATTTCCGAATAAATCCCTCGCTATTTACCTTCTCCCTATTTCTTACCTAAAACTCAAATGTCAAATGGATTTGGATGAAAAGGTAGCTCTTGTTATCGAGACTCACTCTTCCTACCCTCACTATCTGAAATAAAGAAGAGAATATATTTGGTAATTTAGGGATACTTGTGTTGTAAAACATTGTGTTTTCTATCAGCCTTTCACCACTTGAGAATTTGTGGTCATCTATAGTTTTGTCTGCAAGCACCCAAGTTTTCCAGGCACTTCCCTTTACCATTCCATTCTATTGAGAGGTTTTGTAGATTGAGTAGTTTTGATCATACAAAATGATGGTCTCCCTGCAGCATTGTTTATTAGGCTGTAGCAGGTAACTGATGCCAGCTGAATTAGTGAGCACATCTCACTAATTTGAACTGAGAAATTCAAATGATTTGAACTGAGAAATTCCTCAATTTGTCTGCTGTCTTTGGATGGAGAACTTGTTCAATCTAGAGCAGGCAGTTAGGATTTATCACTATGGGAATTGGAAGGAGAGAAAATAAGAGTCAGAAGAGTGAATGAGAGTAAAAGCAAGAAAAACAGGAATGAGAAATGGAAAGAAAAGATTTCCCCCATTTTACTTTTGTTTCTGGCCATATCACTAACACTCGTTCTTAAGAGATTGCCTGCAACTTTTAATAAATTTTCGTTAGCCTAGTTCCAGTTGGAAATCAAATTATCCTATTGAATTAACTGTCAAAATTATCAATCACAGTCTCCGGTCTGGCTGTAATTTCAAAGTACATGTATAGCTCAGGGACCCTTTCATATAGGCCAAGAACATAATTTTTGATAGAATCTCAAGTTTCTCTCTCTCCTGGTTTTCTTCCTCCATTCCTGATAATTCCTTCTCACATATTTCTTCTTGTTCGTATTATTTTCCCCAAGTTTCTCTCCCTGGCTTTCTTTATTTTTATCACATACAATTTTCCCTGTTGACTTCAACTGCACCTATGACTTTAATTTCTAGTTGTGTGCTGGTAACTCCCAAATCTATAATTCCAACCCTGACCTCACTTCTGAGCCTCAGGTTCATTTAATCAACTGCTTGCTGAACATATCCAATTTCTGCTATATAAAAACTTCAACTTAATAAACTTAAAATTAAATTGGCCACTTTCTCCCCCAAACCAACTCTCTCTTCTCCTACCCATACTCCTTCTCAGTAAATGGGTTCTGCATTTGCCTATTTAATCAAGAGGAAAACTGAAAACCTCTCTGAACATTAATTTACCATCTCTTTAAATCTCTACTCACTGTATACTTTTATTTACTAATACTGTTATATCTTTCTCATAAATATATCTCAAATAACTTCCTTCTCTCCAACTCCACAGACTTTAATTGTTTCTCATCTGGACAATAAAAAACCAACCAAATGATCTTCCTGACTCTAGAGGCCACTCCTCTACTCCATCTGTCACACTGCAAAGTTATTCCCAAAATGCAAATCAAACCTGATCATGTCTCCTCCCTGATTATTTCCCCAGTGGTCTATCACTACCACTACAGGAAGATAAGTTCAATCTGATGTCACAGTCTTTTTCCTCAGAAATGATCATGAGAAAAGTCAAAGGCAAATACTGGATAGAGAAAGAAGATAAATCAATATATAAAACTTATAAACCTTATGCATATAGTTCCACAACTTTCCAGTGCAAAGACTATTATATAATAGTGCTTTGTAATGTAATAATGTAATATACTATAGTACAGCATAGTATAATAATGCTACAGTTAGGAAACATCTAGACAGGTGACCGCTCCTTTCTCTGGAATAAGATCATTGCTCTGATTGTAAAGAAGCCCAGCAAGCATTGATGTGACCTATTTTTCCTGTAGCCAAATCAAAGACCTTATAACCAAATTTATATTTGTGACACTGCTGTCTACACACTGCTCCTTCAATCATAGTCTTGGTATTAGAAAGAAAGAAAAGCATCACAAATGGCATTCTTAAGATTCATGAAGAAATCTGGACATAGCCATAAAAAAGACACACCTACCCACTGAGCCATAATGTAAAGTGTATGGGAAAAGGGACTGTCCATACCCAACACATAGCACATGCCATACACACCACAGCACCTGCCATATCATAGGAGCTCAATAGATAACAGTGGAGGAAATAAATTGACACAATGTATACCTAAAAGGCTTGAAATATCCATGAACATAAACATTCAGTGGCAAGTACACTGTTGATGCTCTGTCCCAAACAAAAGATATGCTGAAGAACAAGTTGTCTATAACACCGAATTATCTATGCATTTCATTTGGATCACAGCAATTTTTTTTTTCAATAAAGCAAATATAGTTACGAGTGATCATACAGTAGGGCAGCTCTAAAGCAAAAAAGTAAATGAATTAATATTCATCACTAAAATATAGAAAATATACCTTTTTTATAAAATTACGCACAAATATTTAAGTGGCCAGAAAATTCCTAGAGTGTATGCTATGTTCACTGAGTGCACAAAATTGAAAGTTAATGAAGTCACTAAAGATTCTATGATCTTCCAAATACCATTTTACTGCTTTTATAAACTATAAATAACAGGATTCTTTTTTTGGAAATCACCCGCTGCATCATAAAGAAATGATTATTCAATTATCAAAAGGAATAATATAAACTACAATGAAACATCTAGATACTATACTATACCAGGTTCAGGAAATATGTAAGGAATAAATTGAATGAGAGGATAATCAGTTTCTACATTTGTTATGCAGACAGTATCTTTCTAAGTTTATCCTCCCTTTCTAATCTGTATTCTTATTTTATCTTTATAATCTCATGAAAAGATTACTCTTTAACTGTTTTCCATTCTTCATACTGTATCTTTTAAATGTCTTAGGGCAGAGAAAATAAGGGAAACTGGAACCACCAGACATTTTTCCTAGCTATGATTTAAGATTTGCAGTCCCCCTTTTCTTCTCCATACCTAGGAGCGTTCTGAGATATTTTAAACTACAGTAGACTCTTTATGCTTACACAAATGAGGAAGTTGATGAAATGCTCCTCTTAAAATCTGGACAAATGCAGCAACTGGTGATTTACCTAGAGAACACTGCCCTTTTTTTTAAGACGTCATCTTGCCACATCCTGCAAATGTGTGAGAGCTGTCCTTCTTACTTCCATAGTTAGATAGTTTAGAGAAAAACTCTGAGAAGAAGGTTGTGATGATCCAAACTAGATGTGGAAAGTATTGAATCATTGAGAGTATTTTTATACCTGAGCTATGATAATAGATCTCAGCAATTAACAAGCTATTACGAACAGGAAGTATTTGCAGAACTTCCAAGAATGTGCCTCACAGGTGATTCACCAATTATCTCAATTAAGATCACTTAAGCCTTGTACCACCGAAGATTTATACTTTTCTCCAAAGCTTGTCAGAATTCTGAGGTGGAGGAGGGCACATTGAGAAGTGTAAATCTCAACACTCCCCTTCAGAAAATTGTTCTTCATTCATCCTTCTCTACAACTATTCCTTACCGCTTCCTCACCAAAATAGCTGAGCTGCATTGTCTGAGATTTTATAATATTAAGTTTCTAGTATTATATAAAAGCAAAGCAATGTGATGGAGAAGAAGATTTACAAGAAGCTATGATAATCTGGATAGAGGCATAAAACTAGAAGAATACAGAGAAAAAGAGTTAGAGAAGGAACAAGCTCCAAGAAAAATGATTTATACTCAGTAGAAAACTTTGCATTTGTTTGTTGGTTGATTGGTTTTATGTCACAGACATTTTTAAATCACAGATTTTGTATCCCAGGAGACTCTTAGTCTATAGGCCTTAGGTAGATCTCCATAATAATTATTTTAAAAATAATAGATAATCTGAAGTATAACCTAGTTTTGGGGATAGATGGCTTTCTAGAGCCATTTTTAAGATAAAAATACATTAAAATGAAATTCACATCTTCAAAATGCTGTCAGTTTTCATACAATGTAATTTCGCCTCCAGCATCACATTGTAAGGGGGATGGTTGTTACTTTAATCATTGAAGTCTTTATTTGGGTGTATAGTAATAATACCAGATACAATTTTTTCTTGTTTTTCTCTGCTAGCTTGCTCTTTGATTATTGGCATATTTCAATTGCTTGACAACTGCTTGTTCTAAGGGGTAAAATGTCTGGGTTCTGAGTGGCCACTCTGGCTCTTGGCTAATACAATCTGCATGATTTTTCCACTTGAATGGTACAGTTTTAGTACTTCATCCAACTAAGAACTCACTGAATGGCCATTTTCCTTGCTTATTTGACCTGCTTTTTAAAGGAAAAACAGCTTGACACAAGATTTTTTTTTTTTAAGGCATGGCTAGAAGCTTCCAAAGTATTCCAATGATGGCAGTATCATATTTTTCTTATTGATGGTATCTGTTTCTCAGTTCTCCAGGTAAAATATCAAAACATTTTCCTCAGGGTTATCTTTAAAACCTGAAATCTAGAAAACATTAAATATTTTTGGAGAAATGTTAAGGGAAATTATTCTGTGAGGCATTTCAATAAGAATTTGCAAAGCTTCTCACTTCAATGACACCGTCTACTTACATTTAAATTGTTTTTCTTAAAAAAAAATATTCCAGAGTTCTGTAAATATCCTTGCTAGTCTTTAAAGTTTTGACCTAATTTTAGTTTGTGCAATTGGCCAGTCATTTGATGTTTTACCTTTTTATTCCTTTGGTCTCTATTAGGTCAATGTAGCCTCAGCATTTGGAGCAGGCAGTCTTTAAATAGAAGAGCCATCCAGAGCTTCATGACAGCATTATTTCAGCCTTGTACTGGGGCCGTTCCTGTCAAATGTCACGTAAAGAAATCTTTCCCTTTTTTGCAGTATCCTTTGCCTGTGAGGTTATCAAAAGATCTTGTTCAGGTATCTGCTGCACCTATTTAATAAAAATACATACATAAAAATACAGAAGGGATGCTCAACAAAATTACTTCATCTATTAGTAAGTCTTCAGCCTCATCTCCAGTGCAGACACCTTAGACCAGTTGAGCTTGTTTATAACACAAATCATTTGGAAAAGACTTTTTCACTTATCTGGCATAGGCCCCTTGCCTCAACTCTTTTTAAGCCCACCCGTCTTACTTGAATTATTATCCTTTTGGCATTCAAAGGAAGAAGAAAAGATTCATTTAAATAAATAAAAGAGGGTGGGCCACAGTGGCTCAACAGGCAGAATGCCAGAGACTGAGGTTCAATTCCCAGTGCCTTCCATGCCAAAAAAAAAAAAAGTTGTAAATAAAAGATACCTTCATAAAACCTGGGTAAGTAGTCTGAGATTTCACTTATCTTTTTTCTTAAATGTTCCTTATATATTTAAAATGATATCTAGATGAATGAACTTAATGCCATTTCCCCAAGGTGCTTATTATTAACCCAACTCTGCAGTCCTTGATTTCAGCACCATATCTTCAGCTATGTTCTCCAGAAAATGATCTAATAAAAGTGGTACTAAAATGCAATTCATCGCTTTTGAATTAATGGCATTTATACATATTTTGTACTTTCTATTCTATAGATTGTAACAAAAATCACATGAACAAATTCTAACCTCTAACTTGGGGATTAAGAGGTCAGGCTGATGATTATATATTTGATTTATAGAACCATCATTTATTCCAAATGGCTTATAGTATCTGTTTGCTTCACATCCTCCCTTCCCAGCTGGATCCTATTTCCCAAGACACCTCCTTACAAACATCAGGCATTGAAGTAAAAATAATTTCAGCATGTGGATTGCTACAGTTGCAGAGCAGAAGGATTCTGGAACCTGTATATGGGGGCTGGTCTGTCCAGATGAGATCAGAGTATGTTTACTAATTTGTATACTTGAGTCACTGAGCCAAGACAGCATATCAAAGTGTTAGATCCCTCAAATATTCCTTCCAATACTGTACCATTTATAAAAGTCTTTTTAGTCATTTCATGAAACTATCTTAAAGTAATAAACATCCTTCCTATAGTATCAGTTTTGCTTCAAATTGCTAAAGAACTCATCCTTTTTACAAAATGTTCTTGGTTCCTAACTAAAATGTTTCCATTAATAAATATGCGAACCACTCCCACTTTCCCAGTGATTACAGTTATTTTATACAGTATCACTTGAATTTGAATTTAAACGTCATTATAGTTTCATGTTCTCTTAATTCCATCACAAATGACTCGAAACATGGATTTCATTAGTTTTGAAAGGTATAAATCACATATTCATATGGTTTAATGTCATTGTTCATGGTTATCTTTTGTACAAAGCAATTTATTTGGGAACAATCTGTAGTCAAGACTAAACTGCTTTTGGTATATGTGTCTAGGTCTTGTACACAATAATATTCCTTATATGTAAATGACTCTCTGACATGACTTCCCAAGTGGAGTAATAATAAAGCAGGAATACATACGCATTTTTCTTATTCCTCACTACAATCACGTGGGATTTTCTTTTTATCTTCTTCACTTTCTCCTGATTCTGTAGACTCCACTGTTATTTAAAACACAGCCCAAAGCTGTGCTATTGGTTGCAGAGTTGAAAGGAAAGAAAGGGATGGTGGACTAAAAGAGACCTCATAGTCACTCACGGTCACTCTCCCAAGTGCTGTGCCTCCATGGAAGTTTCTAAGTTTCATTTATTTTATTTTCTATTCTAATTCTATCTACTTATCCCACCCAAGAAAAAGTCTTGGTCAAATACAATAAGGACGGTGAAAGGGAAACAAGTTGACCAATACTTGAGGTTCCCAAGGGTAAGGACTTTTTTCAAAAAAAATTGGAAAGTGGGACATGGACTGAGTTTTTACCTGGGTGGTGCACTGTAATCAGCAATTTATGTAACCGATAAGAATTTTTCTCCATTTAGAATGAGTTTTCATGTTTTAGCTAGGAAATTCGCTGTGACTTAAGTTGCCGTTTTATACCCTAACTAGTAAATCACAGAACTTTTATAGCAAAGTCTTTTTTTTATGCTGTGTGGTGGGGGTCACATTTCATTCTTTTTCCACATGAGTATCCCGCTATTGCAGCATCATTTGTTGAATTTTTGTTTGCTCGTTTGTTTTCTTTTGTTCGTATGTGTGTTTTATGTTTAAATGCATGGACCAGGAACTGAACCCAGGTCCCCCACATGGCAGGCGAGAATTCCACCACCGAACTACCCTTGCAAAGTCTTTATAACTTAAGAATTCACTTCATTTAAATACTTGAAATTAAAAACATTTCAAATCTGCATTAAATGTTAAGGTAGAAATGTACGGTTTTCACAAAATTATTGCCATGAAAAATAAAACTCCTTGCTCTCCTTATCTCCCTTCTTTGTCTATTCAGTTTCATGCAAATTTATAAGATGTTATTCAACATTCCCTGATTGAAGATAATTGTTTTTTTCTAGAAAACTCAAGCTATGTAATCCCCAAAGATGTTAGTAGAAAAAACAAAACCTCTCACAAAGAATGATTTATCAGTTGTACTTACAAATTCAAAGAAAGGAATGCTTATAATCATCTAACAATTATGAAGTAGGGAAGAAATTGTTTACTGAAAGTCACATACCATTCAATCCTCTTGAGAAATTGTTCTGCATCTTGAAACATATTCCAGGAGATCAAAATACAGCGTAACCTTTGTCAGAACGCCCACGTTTTAGATCGGCTTCTCCATTCCTGATTTCTTTCCTTCAGGTCAGTTTTTATTCTTCTAGCTGCTGGATTGCAGAAGTCCCTTGGTTTCGCATCATTTTTTCCCAACTAGCAATTTATTATCAGAAACTTTAAATTTACTTTTACTAACCCCTAAATGTATTAAAGATGCCAAATAATTCCTGGAGATATTATGTATGTCACTTATCAACTCTTCTTTAAAGTACAGTGATAAAGCAGTACCAACAAAGCAGATATTGCCCCTCCCCCCAAAAAACACAGTTGTATTGTTTTACAATAGATACAGTGATGGTAAACAGGATGTGTAAAAGAAACACCAGACAACTTATTATACTAATCATCAAAAACCATTTGGGATTAAAGTAATGCTTTCCCAAAAGAAAGTCTTAGATAAACTATAAAAAGTGAACACTTGGGTCTTTGCTTTACAGCTATTAAAATTTGCTTTACACTAGATATTGGAATCTCATGGGTATTGAAATGTAGAAAAGCTGTTTTTCTCCTCCCCACACTCAGGCAATGTCCAGACCACTTAGATTTTCCCCTTTTCTATTTTACCCAGATGGTGGAATATTTGCATGGCAACCTGGATAATCTCTGGAAAGCCATAGCAAAATGATGACGTGAAAAATCACTGATCTCCAAGGATAAAACATCAAATGATATCCTTGCCTTTGTAAAACCATGTATCAGTGGAAATGATATCATAAGAAACGTACCTAAGGATATAAAGGAGATAAAATATTTTGTTAGCAAAATAGCCTTTGCTACCTTCATCTGGACCAAATCCCTTTAATAATACAATAACATATTTTTAACATAAGATATCTACTTTCTCATTATTTATAGTGTATCAAGTGAAATTATCAACCTTTCTGGAGTTATTTAGGAATTAGAACTACCAGGTTATTCTAATTTTCAATTTCCATAATTGTTCTCTGTCCTCCTTATCTCAGCATGATTTGCTATTAGAGAAAACTTTGTGGGAGTGGAAAGAGCTTGGAAGCCTTTCTTCACATATTTTTCAATCACTTCAAGCTAAAGTTGTTTTTCGAAATAGAAAACTCCTTTCTTCTCAAAAGACTAGAAAAAGTGAGATCAAAATTTATTCTTATGACAAAGTGTATTTGAGTTTCATAACATCACTGGTAACATAAAAATGAAATCTGTAAATTGTTCTGGTTTTTCTTATTTGCCTCATATTTTCAGGCACTACATTGACTGTTGGGGGATCTTTTCAGTAAATGCATAAGTTGCAAAGGTTTTACTATTTCCTATGCCTCTGGAACATAAGATTTAGATTTTAAATATTCATTGCTTGAGATGCCAAAGTATGTTGCTAGAAGGGATTATATAATCGCTTTTGTCGTATATCTTTAGGAACAAAATAGATACCAATCCTCCAGCTTTATCACTGTACTTTAAAGAAACTTTTGTTATTTTAAATGTAGCTATGTATAGAAGCAAGGAAAGATAGTAGCTGAATTCCTGAGATACATTTAAACTCTGTGATTTGCAAAATGAGTGTACAGGAGTTTAAAGTAGTATTTAGACATACTTCTGATGGATCTTCATACTGCTGGAAATTTATAAAATTCATCTAATTTTTGTGGCACATTTCAGGAATATATTTTAATTAATTTTAAACATAGAAGTCTCACTTTGCTAAAATGGTTTAACAATCAGGTATTATTCATTAAATCCCATAATCATGTATGATCAGCCAAAAAAATGGTCCTCAAAAGATATCCACTTCTTTGGGACCTGCATTTGTCATCCTTGGAAAGGGACATTTGCATATATGATTAAGTTAAGGCCCAGCAGGTGCAAAGACAAACATCCTTGGTTATCCAAGTGTGCTCTAAACATAATGACAGATTGTTGCAAGAGAAGAGCAAAAGGAGATTTGAGATAGACAAAAAGAAGACACATACACAAAGGAGAAGAGGCTGTGGAGACAGAGGTAGAAATTGAAGTTATGCATCCACAAAGCAAGGAAAGCCAAGGAATGCCAGGTAACCACCAGAATGTGAAAGAAGCAGAAACTATTCTCCCCTGGAGCTCAAAGGAAGGGACATCAGAACTGAAGAACTGTGAGAAAATAAATTAAGTCACCAAAGATGTGGCAAAGTTGTAACAGTAGCCAATGGAAATTAATTTACTATCCTTTGAAAAAATTAGTGTACTATCCTTTGGAAAAGTGTGAATCTAAGATGAGACAATCACACTGAAACATAAATTTTAACTGTTTTTGTGCCATTGCTTATATTTGCAGGTTCAATTTTATAGTATTTGAGTTGTAAAATATGGATATAACATAAACTTTGGAACATTTAAATACCCAGCTTTGGAATTAGAATAGGACCAATAGCCATGAATATTTCTATTTGCTTATCCTCCAATTCATTCTCTTGCCATTTCCCTAGAGGATGCCATTCTTTAGAAATTTGTTATTATCATTCCTATCTTTTTGGTTTCTATATCCAAAATGTATATTTCCTTAAGCAAGATATTTGTATATTGTTGATAAGATTTTCAAAACAATGCTATCATCCAGTATATGTTGTTTTTCTGTGACATATTTTTATTATTCAACACTATGAATCTGAAATCAATCTATCTTTCCCACAGCTTTAGTTCATTTATTTTCATGGCTGTATAATAGTCCATTGAATGAATGTGGGACTTTTAGGACATTTACTTCCCCTATATTATATTATAAATAATGCTGTTATGAACATCCTATTGTTCATGTCTCTTGGGACATATATGAAAGGGTTTCTCAGTAAATTTAAGAATGGAATTACTGGGTCATGGATAAGTGAATTGCTTTCCAAGATTGCTCTAGAATTTAGAATCCATCACCAGGGTGTGACTCTGTGTCCATTCACATCCTCACCAATGTTGGCCATCCTGAACTTTTCTTTCTATTCTAGTGTTATAAAATGGTTCTCATTTTGGTCTTAATTTTGGTTGCTCTGATACTAATCTGGTGGGGCCAATATGAAGCAACTTGTGCCTCACAGTGGCTTTTATGACCTTGCTGTTTCTGATCCTTACTTCTCTGATCTCATTGTCTCTTAGTCCACTCTATTTCCATTCCAACCTGTCAAACCTCTTTGTTGATCCTTAAGTCTACCACACACACTTGCTATTCAAGTACTTGCTCTTGACCTACATTCTGCAAGGAAAGTGTTTTTCACAATCATTTTCTGATTCATCTCCCTTCGTTCAGTTCCTTAGTGAGCCCATCCTTACATTTGAAATCTCCAACATCACTCCATAATCCTTAATCTCTTCTATTGTTTCTGTAATTTAGTTTATTTTTTTTTGTCTCCTAAAACTAGAATATGTGTTTCATAAGGATTGCTGTGGTTTCTTTTCCACCACAATATACTCCTCATCTAGAGGATTATTTGGTTATATTGATGCTAAATAAATACCTGATTCTGAATAAGTGAGTTGCTTCTTTATGTGTTTTGTTCATTTTTGTATTGTTTTTTACTGGTACTTTGATTATTAGAGTGCAGAACTACTTGATCTTTCCTGCACATAAATCCTTTGTTGATCATGCATGCTGCAAATATCATTTCCAACATGTATCTTTTCCTTCCAATATTGTCACAGTCTATGCTAATGAATTTTAATGTGTCAGATTTAGTTTGCTTATAATATCCTTGCTTAGATTAAGGCCATAAAAATAGTTGTATATAATTTCCTGCATAATTTTCAAAGTTTTAAAGTTTGCCTTTCACCTTTCTATATTGAATTTTGTGTGTGATGTAAGGTGGTATCCAATTTCATCTTTCCCCATATGGATAATCTTCTGGGATCTGTAATGCCATGTGCCTCACATTTAAAATTTTTATGTGTGTACGGGTTTGTATCTGGACTCTCCGACTTGTTGTGGAGCCAATTTGACCATTCTAGCACCTGTATCATGTAAGTTTAAATTACAATGCCATATAAAAATTTTTGATAGCTTGATTTTTGAAAGGATATGTCCTTTCTACCACTTTATTCTTATTTTTAAGGAATATCTTTGATTTTTTGACCTTTACGTGTCTATAAATATTGAGATAAGCATCAATTTTTATCCACTAAATACACCCTGATGGGGATTTTTCGAGATTTTGATTGGAATTACATTGCATTTTCACACTAATTTTAGGTATAATAACATTGTTGTGCCATTGAGCACTTCCCATCTGTGACTGTGATGTATGTAACTAATTACTTCACAACTTTTGTACAAGTAATCTTCAAGAAAGTATTGAATTATTTCCCTGAAATAAACTTAATTATATAATGATTTTTTAAATACATTATTGAGGTCTGCTAATATTTTGCTTAAGATTTGGAGTATTTAGGAATAAGCTTGATCAACAATTTTTTTCCCCTACTGTTTTCTGCTTTTGATTTTTTTTCTTTTTCTTTTTATAATTTTTTTAACTTAAAAATAGTTTTCTTTTTATTTTTGGTGCTGTGATTTAGATATGAACCGTGTTTTCTGTTTTTGTTTTGAAGAATAAATATCATGGAACAAAATTGAATTCAGATTCCCTGAAAGTGTTTAAATGTGTTTGTAATATTTTGTTTACCAAAGGTTAGGTAAAATGTTTCTGCTACAAAATGCCTTAGCTTAATATTTTCTGGGTGGGAAACTGCACTGTGTATTTATATGGCATTGAGATTGCTCAAATTAGAAATAAAAAGGAAGCAAAAGTGAGTTCAAAATAATTTAGCAAGAAAACAGAAAAAAAATTAAGGAATTCAAATTTAGTAAAACATTGAGACTATTCTTATCAAGAAAATACAGATGCAAATAAATAATTAGCTAGGAGAAAGGAGACACAGCTTCACCTACGAAGGCAAATATTACAGAAATCTGTTTATTTAACAGAATACAGTGAACTGCTATGATTACTAAACCCCCAACTAAACAGACAATGCTCTACAAATATATACATTTCCAAAACTGACTTTAGTAGAAAACATGAAAGGACAAATAACCAAAGAGAAGAACTGGAGTGTGGTTTATTACTCTAGGGGAGAATTGCTGAACCAGAGCAGGAAATGTGCAGCTTAGCATCACCAGAAATGGGATCTAAGACTCATCAAGCTCAAAAGCTCTCAGAGACTGTCATTATTCCCTCCATTTCTCCAGGGACACAGTTTCTTGTTTCTGCTTTTATGTGCATGCACGCTCTATCCTTTTCACTGCCTACAGCTCTGATATTCAGGATGATAGCCACTAGCCACATGTGGCTATTTAAATTTAAAATAATTAAAATTTAAAAATTCCATTCCTCAGTCACTTTAGCCACAAAATCCTCATTAGCCACATGTGGCCTGAAGCTGTCATATCAAACATAGGCCATTTCCGTCAATTGCTTCATGATGGACTGTCTAGAACTATCAAAGTTTCTAGTTAAAGATGATAATAAAGACTTACTAGATTCTCTAGTTTTCCAATTCCAAATTGCTGAGGAAGATCATCTGATGACTCCAACTGGGTCCAGTAGGTGTAATTGATCTAATCAATTAAGGCAAAAGGAGTTGTAGGTCATATAATACAAATAATACCAGTGTTATGAGCGTTTGTTTGGAACAATCTCAGAAAGAGTGGCATAGACTAAAATATATGTTACAAGAGTTAATTTTCAAGAATATATACTAGTAACTAAAAACTATTATTTTCAATGTTTAAAAAAATACAAATTATCTGCCAAGTATAACTACCACTTAAACTGCCAAATTGTTAGTTTGTGTTTTATTTCATTATGTTTTAAAATAAAAACCTATATCGACTGGGTTAGGCCAGATGTACTCTCTCATAACTTTCTGGAAGGACTGTAATTCCATATAATATCTCTAAATGCAACTTTTCAGTACTTGCCAAAAACATTTTAAATGGTTGGGTGAACAACAATTCAACTCCTAGGAATTATACACAACATAAATATTCAGAGATACATAAAATGTTTATACGATTGCAATCACTAAGTTTCTTGTTTTAACAGCTCACTATGAAAACAAATAGGATGCTCAAATCAGCCAAAGGATTGACTGAAGTAAGTATCTACCCTATGCTGGAAGAGAGTGAGTACCCAATTAATGCTGTTTGATATTGTTAATATTTTCTTATTATTACTCAATAACATACAGAAAATTTCAGGGAATAATGCTTGTCTGGCTACAGATATGGGTTAAGGTTCCAATTACAGCGTATACTTGAAGGGTGAAGGGAATACAGTAGGATGCTGCTCTGTGAGATATGCAATACCTGGAGAAGTGATTACATTTGAGAAGCTGAGAGAGAAATTACCAGTGAAAGAGGAGAGAGACCCTAATTTTCAATAGGTTAAATAAATAGCAAATAGGAGGTAAGGAATGGTTGAATAGTGTGTGTAGGCTGCCATATCAAAATTCTCGTCTGTGAAGTAATCAGTAATTTTGAGGGAGTTGTTAACAAAGGATGAGACGTTAAGTTTGCTCGCTTGCTTGATTATAAATAGAGGAGAATTGACTTGAAGGTAATGATCTATACTTTGAGGAGTGCAAAATATGAGAAAGAGGATGCATGATAGCAGGATATATTTAGGGCTAGGTGGGATGAGATTTGCAGAGGTGGAACCCAGTGCCTGTGAACATGATATGAAAGACCTCTGCCCTCCATTACAAAAAGTTAGGACTCTAAGGCCTGCAAATGACAGGGCATAAATGTTTCCATTACAGAATCATTATATGTATTATTTTTGTATATTGCATTTTATATACTCTTCAAGGACTATTTCTCCCATATCTTAGTAATCTCTACAGTAGTGAGATGGTGTGTGGGAATCTGATCATGGATCACAAATCAAGGACAGAAAGAATAAATGTTGATAAGATTCTGGATTTAGTTGTGATGGTGAATTCTAGCCCTGGTTACATAAATAAATTAAAATAAATAGGGCGGTGCGACAGTGGCTCAGTGGCAGAATTCTTGCCTGCCATGCCCAAGACCTGGGTTCGATTCCCAGTGCCTGCCCATACAAAAAAAAAATACATATATATATTTTAAAAATGTATATTTAAAATAAATAAAAGAGGCTACAGAAATATGAATGAAACTTGAGGACATAATGCTGAGTGAAATAAGTCAGACACAAAAGGATAGATACTGCATGATTCCATTATTACAACTCTGGTATAGACCACTGAAAATTGTCTAAAATTCAGAGTCCTGCTGATTCTACAACCAAGCAAGGAATTTGTAAGACACAGTTTGTTTATTTTGGACATTTTCCGTGATGCCCAATAGATGGAGGGAGCCAAAGTGTACAATGACTGAGAAGCAGAGCTGTGATACGTTTATGTGTATAATATGGTATGGTTACAAAAAGTAAGGATGTCTAGAGGCATGCAATGAACTGAATAAACCTTGGGGACGATGTGTTATACAAAATAACCCAGAAAGAAAAGAACAAATATGCTAAGGTCTCTTTCAGAAAATATTTGTAAGAAAATTGGAGCCTAGACTGTAAGCTCTTATTGTAGCAGCCACACTTGGTCTGAAGTCATGTAAATGTGTTTCTGGATGCTGAGAGCACTGAGCTCTATGTGTATCAGCTGGTATTTCCCTAGGACTGTGAGTAATGCTGTTACACCTGGGTCCCAGAGATGGAATGCTGCAGCCCTGAAGGTTAGCACAGCTATGTGCAGTAACAGTTAAAGTGACTAAAGGGTAGATCAGGCCTCAATCAGAATTAAAAACCACACCAATCTGGCTGAACCAGGTAAGCTAAACCAGAACACAGGGCAAACTATTACAGTGTATGTGCTCCAGACCTTGACCTACTGTATGGGACCAAAGGCAGAGAGGTTTATTATGTCTAAAAACCTACATTTTCACTAACATATAATCTAAATCAACTTGTCTGGATAGACTTGTTTGAACTTGTTTGAACAAATTGTTTGAACAAGTTGTTAGAACAATCCAGACTCCTGAGGTCCAGTGGGGGAACGAGGACTTGTAAGTCTGGGAAGCTTGATGTAATGCCAGGACACATCTCAGACTGCAGTGGGCTGATTATTGGGAGGTGTTGGTAGAGTCCTTTGAGGGTCCGAAGGGGGGAAAAATTTATATATATGTATATAAATATATATATGGAACTATTGAACTTTTCCATCTGGCAAGCCCCAGATACACTTGCAATCATAAGGGACTCCCAGGAAAATGGGCTAAGCCCTTGATCTTGAGCCTTGACCTTATGAAAGCTATTTCTGTGGGGGAGAAGCTAAGACTGCCCATGGTGAGGCCTGGAAGTTCTTTCCAAGTAGCTTTTTTATTGCCCAGACATGCCCTCTCTCTGTAGGTCTAACTCTGCAGGGATATTCATTGCTTCTGCACTCCCCATTGTGTGGAACATGACATTCAGGGGTGAAGGTCTCCCTAGGGGTGTGAGGCATGGCTCCCAGGGATGAGTCTGGTCCTAGCACCATGAGATTGGCAATGTCCTCTGGACCAAGGGGAGGAAAAAAGGCATTAAGAGATGCTTAATAAAATAAGGCATCAGTGGCCAAGAGAGAGAGATCAAGTTGACTTGAAAGACTACTCTGGAGACAACTATTATGCAAGCTTTAATCAGATACTACAATTGCCATGATTTTCTAAACCCTAACCAGCATCAAACCTATTGACTCTTGAGAAAATCTAGGAACTGAACTGAGACTCTGTAAAGGTTTCATGTACTAAATTGCTTTCTTGGAACTATAATTCCTGGAGGGTTCCTAGCTCAGATAAAGGCTAAAACTGAAAAGGACCATCCCCTGCAAGATTATCAGTTAATTACATCCCCCTATCCTTTAGTATCAACACCCCTTCTCAACATGAAAAAGTCAGAATGGGTATTTCCTAAGGATCCCTAAAGATTGGGAGAGGGATCAGGGGAGAAGGATGGGGTATAACAGAGAGAATGTCATTTGGCAAACCAGTATGGCTGTGGAATCACCATAGTAATATTCCATCTAGCCTTCAGTGTTCAGGAGCAGCTAGAAGGAAAAATCTGAAACGGTGGAAAAGTAGCCCATTATAAAATCTGGGATCTGTTGTGTAGCTACTTGTTGAAGTGTACTTTGAAAAATGTTGCTTTTGCTTTCTTTGCTTTGTATTATGTTATATTCCACAAGGAAAAAATGTAATAAAAAGGGGTGTGAGTATAGTTCAGTGGTAGAATTCTCATCTGCCATGAGGGAAACCAAGGTTCACTTCCTGGCCCATGCATTTCTCTGAAAATACAAACAAATAAATAAGCAAAACAACAACAACAACAAAAAAAACAATTCAACAAATGGTGCTGCAATCATGGGACACCCAACTGGAAAAAGAATGAAATGTGACCCCACCATGCAGCATACAAACAAAAAAAGAATTCTCATATTTGCTGGTTGGGAGCAGCCATGAACCCCAGAAAAGCCATGTTTATTAGGCTTTATTAAATATTGCTAGATGAGAACTTTTTCATTGTTTCTCTATGAGATGTGACCCACCTAGATATGGGTGATCACTTTTGCTTAGATGGTTTCCATGGACATGTGTCTTCACCCATTCAAGGAGGTGTTGCTTACTGGAGTCCTTTAAGAGGGAACCATTTTGGAAAAGTTTCAGAACCAAGAGAGGCCATATAGCCAGAGACCTTTGGAGATGCAGGAGGAAAATGCCCAGGGGAAGCCTTATGAAATGAGGAGAGAAAGCTAGGAGACATTGCCATGTGCCCTCCCAGCTGAGATAAAAACCCTGAACTTCATTGATCTTTTCTTTGGCATTAAGGTATCTTTCTCTGGACGCCTTCATTTGGACTTTTTCACAGCCCTAGAATTGTAAATGTGCCACTGAATTAATTCCCTTTTAAAGCTGTTCCTTTTCTGGTATATGACATTCTGGCAGATTACGAACAAAAACATCATATGGCCCAGTAATCCCACTTCTGGGTCTATACTCAAAAGAATTGAAAGCAGGGACTCAAACAGATAATTACATACTGGCGTTCGGAGCATCATTATTCACAATTGCCATGAGGTGGAAACAACTCAGGTGTCTTTCAATGCATGAATGGATAAACAAAGCACGGCTTATATACACAATGGACCATTACTCAGCATAGAAAGGAAGTCAGTTCTGATACATGCTGCAACAAGGATCAACCGTGAAGACATCACATTGAGTGAAATAAGCCAGTCACAAAAGGAGAAATATTGTATGATCCTATGACATAATTAGAAAATGAAAATTCATGGAGTAAGAATCTAGAACACAGGCTACCAGGGATCAGGGAGTGGAAAGGCATAGAGGATATGGAGTTAATGCTTAATTGTTACAGTGTTTCTGTTTGGGGTGATGGAAAAGTTTTGGTAATGGATGGTGTTGATTGGGAATATAATTAATACCACCGAATTGCTTATCTAAAAGTGGTTAAAAGGGGAAATTATAGCTCGTATAAATGTTCCTAGAATATAATTAAAAAAAAAAAGAGCTATAGAACTATACAACACAAAGAGTGAATCCTAATGTAAACTGTGGATTACAGTTAATAGTAAAAGTATAATAATATTCTTGCATTGATTGTATCATAGATGCCACAGTAAAGCAAAATGATTAATAATAGGGAAGAAAGAAAAGAGCCCTTGTTTAGAAACAGAGAGACTAAAGAACTATACTTCGTGATTTGACATTCCATTTCCTAAATGATTTACTTTTTAAATTACTCTTGAGTGCTGTACCTATTATAAAATATAACAAACAAATTAGGGGGATACAACATTTCTTCATATTAACAAGTTTTATCTCTATCATCTAGTTTCATTTCATATTTTATAAATGCTTTCTCTCCCATAATATTTTTCACTTGTGAATTCCAATATGAAAAAATTAATATGCCCATGCAGTCATTGATTGAAAGATTATTTATAGTTCATGTATAGTTTGCTCTTTAGATTCAGGCTGGCATTCACATGGTATTTTATCGTTATACTTAGGTGTGATCTCTGTCCTCATGGATGACTGAGTGTTATATTGCTTGTTAAATATAATATTTTGAATTTCACCTCAGCTTTGACTAATTACTTTAATATTTGACTAATCAGAACCCTAAAAAGAATTTCACAAAAAGGAGCTATTAGCCTCCCTCATTTGGTTTTTCAAAGTGCCTTTGTAAATTTTAGCATCTTGATATTCATTAGAAACTTATTATTAGAGGTATCACTAGCCATGAGGCAGAAAATATGTATTTTCCTAGTAAATAAACAAAAACAAGCAAACAACATAAAATACCTCCATCAGAGGAATATTAAAAGAAAATTCAACTCTTATCTGGTAACAAGTTTTTTTTTAATATTAAAATCTGATATCTGATTTTCTTTGAAATATATTAATCATGTTAATGTTTACCCTAGATCGTTTTTGTATGTTAGTCAATATACTCATTTTGAAAACATTTTTCTTTTACTACTACCTTTGATAATAATTTAACCTTAACCTACTACTATTTTTTTCTTATTTTCATGTTCATGTGAAACAATTCCCACATATACTTTCTTAGGAATTAATATAGTCTGTATTTGGAGAAATATGTGATGAAATACACATTTCAAATACTTTAATTCATGTATCTAAGGTATTTGGGGGGAAAATTTAAATTATCTTTTCAGAAAAACATAAATAACTAAAAATTACTCTACCATGCTGATAAGATTATCTGTAGCCAATGTAAAATAAATTGTGTTTTGTCTAACCACTGTTCTTGCAATAAGTGCTATTTTTCACTTGTTCTGAAAATTACAGGCATAATACATCATAATTTTAAAAGAGGAGTTTGGGGGTTATAAAGTCTTAAGAACACCCTTCAGCAATCTTTGAAAGTCTTTGAAAATCTTTGAAAATCTCTGAACATTATAAACATAATCAAGAAGATAAAATTAGAGGAAATAAAATTACCATAAAAATTCACAGCTTACTAAATATTTAATGTGAGTATATATTTCTATTTGGATATTCTTGTTTATGTCTATCCATATACCTTTTTATCCATGTATTTATGTATTCACTATGGTAGACAGCTTCAAAGATGCTCCTAATGATCCTCGCTTTCTGGTATCCATGCTCTTGTGCAATCCCCTCAAGTGTGGGCTGGATCTACTGACTTGAATCTAACAAACTGAATATGTCAAAAGTAATAAGCTGTGAGGCAGTGCGATGGTGGCTCAGTGGCAGATTTCTCACCTGCTGTGCCAGAGACCAGGGTTCTATTCCCGGTGCCTGCCCATGCAAAGCAAAAAAGGCATGAGCTGTTGATTCTGAGATTAGGCAACAAAAAGACTGGCTTTGGTCTTGTTCACTTCTCTTGTTCCCTTACTTGCTCAATTTGACGGAAACCAGCTTCCATGTTGTGAGTTGCTTTATGGATAGACCCATAAACCAAAGACCTAAGGTAGGTCTCTGGCCACCAGTCAATAAGAAACCAAAGCACTCATGCTCAACAGCCCTTGAGGAAATGAAACGATAAAAACCTTGTGAGGGAGTTTAAGAAGGCCTTTCCCCAATTGAACCTTCAGATGAGGTTGCAGCCTTGGTTATTTCCTTGGCTTAAGCCTTTTCAGAGACCTGAACCTAAGGACCCAGCCAAGTTATGGCTACATTTGACCCAGAGAAACTATGAGATAATGTTTGCTGTTCTAAGCTGCTACATTTTGGAATAACTTGCTATACAGTGATAGCTACATAACATATTTACCTATAACTGTGCGTATAATGACATAAAATCTGCATGTTTGTATATTTACTACTAATGCTCCCACTTTCAGAGGTAGTGGAAAAAGTTTAGTATGTGCCATTAAAGGGATTCTGATATTTCTCTGTTCCTACCAATTATTGCACAAATAAGCTCAATTAGCAGATGGATTTTTTTTTTAAATGTGTACCGTGGAAAATTCCCTGTCACCGAAGCTGGTTGACACTTTGTGGTGATTTCTTCTCTCTGCTGGTTCAGCAGTAATAGAAATGCTTTCTAAATTGCTCTGATGTTGCAGGCTGAATGCTATTTTAAAATGCCTTTATTTTTTCTTTAAAAATGTCAGTTGCGTCCTCCTTCTTCCCATTATGAAATGACTTTCCTACTTCTTTACTTATTCTCTTCTTCTGATGTAGGAGCATGATGCTTTCTTTTTTTCATTATTTCATGTGTACTTTTTTATATCTATGCTGAATTTGGAAACGTAATCCCTGGAGTTCATAGCTCCATGTTTCAAAGATAACAGTCTTCGAATGAACTAAAAAGGAAAATGCTGATATCATTTCCCAATTTACACAGTTTTGAGGAAACACATTTTATGGAATACTTATAAAATGATAATGTTTTGCTTTAATATTGGTTGACAGTATACTATTTATGGTAAAAATAATTGTTAATAACATAGAATAAGGCTTACATGTATATCATCTTATTTTCTCCTAACAAAATTCCTATCTAACTGGTACGCCTTCTTCACATGAAGAAATTAAGAGATGTTAATTCACTTAGATAAGATCACAAAGCTGGAAAACAGTTGTGTTGCAATTTGAATCTATATGCTTTGAATTAAAAATTCTGCTTTTTATAACAATTAAGAATAGCCAGCCTAAAACAACCAATAGCCAAGATTTAAGTAATCATCAGTTCAAATTGCGTGACTCTTTTCCCTTTCTAGACCTCAATTTTCTCATCAATAGAATAATGTATTAGGCTAGATAATTTCTAAAGATTTTACAAACTCTAACATGCCATGAATGTACTGAGCTCCCCATTCACACTTGATAGCAAACCCTGTAACATTGTGTATACTAAAGGCCGAAAGAGCACTTACTGTCTAAAATGCGTTCTGTTGGGAGATGCAAATACATTCTAGCCTGAAGCTACTGAAATTTGAATGTAGAATGCTAAATGCTTTGTCAAGTTCTAGATTCTAAAGTTCATGCTTTGTCAAGAACTAGATTCAGTCCTTCTTGAAAAAAAGAGATGATGTATGTTAAAATTAATGGAACAAAAGAACCTATATGAAATAGAAGATTAAATTTCAGCAAATAAAAATATCATATACATTCTACAGTAAAGCACTGTATTGAAAACAAAATAGAAAGCACTAAAGACCCAAGGTTGATTTGCTGGTTAATATTCTGTTGTCTCTCAGCCCTTTCCTTACCCCTCTATACTTATGTTCTTTTAAATAGCTAATTCTCTATTTAATTGCAAAACCTGACTTTAAATCTGAGCACTGAGTTTTGTTTAGTTTTACTTTTATTCATACATGCCTTTATTACTCAGCTACACATGCACTGGTGAGGTAGTATGGAGCTGGTATGTACCCCAGAAAGACCATGTTCCTTTATTTCATTGTTGTGAATGTAGACATATTATGGGTGGGACTTTTTGGTTAGGTTGTTTCAACTGAGATCTGACCCAAACAATTCAAAGTGGGTCTTAGTCCTTTACTGGAGGTTAAAATGTAGAAACAGATAGTTTAGATAGTTTAGAGAGAAAAATCCGAGAAGCTAAAATACATATTACAATTCTAAGGTCATGGAAGTGTCCAAATTAAGGCATCAACAAGAAGATACCTTCACTCAGGGAAGACTGATCATATCCAGGGTTGCTCTGTTATGTGGGAGGGCACAGGGCAATGCATGCTGGACCTTTGCTCCCAGGTTTCATTGCTTTCAGCTCCTCATTCCACTGGCCTGCTCTCTGAGCTTTTTTGTGTCTCCGAACACCTCCAAATGTCTATGCGTAGTTTCATGTCTCTGCTCCCTGTGTTGGCTCTGAGTTCTCTCTCCCTCTGTGAGCTCTTTTAAGGATTCCAGTAAAAGATGAACCCCTGCCTTGGATGGGTGGGGTCACATGTCCATGGAAACAATCTAATCAAAAGATTCCACCCACAATAAATCTGCATCTATAAGACTGAATTAAAAGAACATGGCTTTTCTGGGGTACATAACAGCTTCAAATCAGCATACTGGGTAATGACAGTTTTAACTACTTCATGCTGGAAAGGGGTGTTGACCTTGTGGGGTAGAGGAATGAAACTGGTTTATGTTCTTGGAGAGAATGATACCTCAATGTTTCAGGGCTTATCTGGCATAAAAACAATTTAGAGGCCTTAAGTTTCTGAAAAAAATACATTTACTAGGAAAACTTTTATAGAGCCTTCCATAGAGCCCCAGGTATTCTTTAGGGTTTTCAGGAATACTTTGGTTGGGTCTTGCCATATTGTGGCAACTTGCAATATCTGGCTGAAGCTTGTATGAGTATAACCTCCAGAATGGCCTCTCAACTGTATTTGAAATCTCTTCGCCACTGAAACTTTATTTTGTTTCATTTCATTTTCCCCTTTTGATCAAGAAGGCATTCTCAATCCCCTGATATCAGGGCCGGGCTCTTCCCTGGTGGTCACGTTCCACATTGCCAGGGAGATTTACACCCCCAGGAGTCATGTCCCACATAGGGGATGGTTGTGAGTTTATTTGAAGAATTGGCTTAGAGAGAGATTGGCCACACCTAAGCAACAAAAGACATTTTCTGGGGGTGACTCAGGCATAAAAATAAGTAAGCTTAGCTTGACCACTGTAGAAATGATTTCCATAAGGGCAAACCTCAAGATCAAGGGCTTGAATTATTAAGTTGGGAGTCCCTAATGCTTGACAGAATATCAGAAATTCCCCAGGTGGTGCAGCTTATTAGTTCCACATTTTCCCCCAGTTCCTCAAGTTCCTCAAGGAGACTTTGGGATACTTTTGTTCGTTTGTTTTCTGCCCAAATACTCTAGAATGTATAAAGATATCACATTAACCTATACAGAATAACAAGATCTTGTTCCCTATTCAAGGTTCCATGTAATTAAGTTGTTTAAAGAAAAACTGACCAGAGAGATTAAATCAGATAGTGTGCTACAGAAAACTTAAATTTTGGACAAATTAAACATATCTTCCTTTGGTCTCACACTAAAGTTTAAGTTTTAAAATATAGACAATATCATCCTTTACACTGTTCTTTGATTTACCTTAGTCCTAACCAGACCTGCTTCATTCATACCTCTAATTGAAATCTGATCTCTTTTTCAGCTTCTTTAACAGTTGCTGTATGGAGAAATGCTGACTTTTATAGTTGCAGAACTCTAATTCTGAGCCTCAGAGATATCTAAAGTTTCAGGAATACTAGGTTATACACAAAGAGCACAGCACCTCACACAATTTAGAAATAACAGCTAAAACTCAGGAACAAGTGTGACTGGTTTAAGAGCTTGTAACATATGAAACTTTGCAATGAATTTTTGTCTGGCAATTTCTCTCTTTCAGAATCTTAAATATGTCATATTCACTGCCCTCTTACTTCCGTGGTGTCCATTGAATAGTTAGTACTTAGTTTTATGTGGCTTTCCATGTATGTGGTAAGTCACTTTTCTCTAGCTGCTTTCAGGACTCTCTCCTTCTCTTCAGCATTTGACAGGCTGATTAATATGTATCTTGGAGTGCATTTATTTGGATTCATTCTCTTTCAAGTTCATTGGGCTACTTTGATTTGCATATTTATGTCTTTTATATGGGTTGGGAAGTTTTTCCCAATTATGTCCTCAAATATTCTTCCTAGGCTTTTACTCTTTTCTTCTCCTCTCAGACACCAAATGATTCTCATATTTGTGTACTTTGTGTTGTCAAATTATTTCCCTGAGATCTAATTCAATTTTTCCATCTTTTTTACCATTTTGTTGTGCATTCAAATTCATTTGCTTTGTCCTCTAGTTCACTTATTATTTCTTCTGCCTCCTCATATCTACTGTTTTGTATATTTTTACTTTGATCTACAGTATCTTTCATGTCTGTAAGATCTGCTACTTTTCCATTTGCTCTTTTAAATTCTACTTTATGTTCTTCTAGCATCTTCTTGATATCCTTTATGCTTTTAGTCAAACCACTGGCTTCATTTAAGAAATTTGTGTGAACATCTTTGATTAGTTGTTCCAAATTCTGTGTCTTCTCTGGCTTTTTAATTTGGTCATTGACTTGGCCATATCTTCTTGCATCTTCACATGCTTTGTGAATTTTTGTTGGTCTCTCAGCATTTGATTATCTTGTTATGGTTATTTTGAAATTTGCTTCCCCCCACTCTTCTAAGACTTGGCAGTTGCCAAGGTTTATATTTACAGTCTCCTTTGGCACCTGGCTTGTGAGTAAATCCCAGCTGAACCAGAGACAGGATGTGGAATCCTCCTTGGTATTCTGAAAGGGCCTCTTCAGAAAAGCAGCTTGCCAGACTGCACTTTCCCTATCTTCCCAAAAGATGGCAGTCTTAGTCCAGCTCTTCCCCACAACCCCACCTCTCCCCGATTGTGGCAGCCTGCTAGGTTGGGACTTAAGTCACCATTCTCCATGTGCACTGAAAGCCACTGACTCTGGGGCTAAGGCATGGGCACCGTGCACCTTGGCTAAGACCCTGCCTGTGTGCACAATGTGTCTGGTGATTCCTAGGCTTCCACATGGAAAGGCCTTGGGCAAGAGGACTCAGAGGTTCAATTTCCCCAGACAACAGCCAGCCCAGGAATACGTTGCTTTTTACCAGCCAGCAAGACCTGGGTTTGTTTTAGGGCACTGCTTTGATGACTGGGTCATCCTTATTTCTCAGGAAAACAGGGCCAGATACTTACTCAGAGCGTATAGGTCAGCTCCAATGGCCCTGGGATAAAGTCTGGAGAGGCTCTGAAAAGCTCTGCAATTCCCTTCCAGCCTGGCCAGCAGATGGCGCTGTTTGGTGATTACTCTTTCTCAGAAGCTGTTTTCCTCGTGGAGCCCCAGCAGCATCTGAAAGGGCAGGGGCGAAACTGCAGGGTTCCGGTGCACTCCCTTTGCTGTCCAAAATCTGGCTCAATGTGGGGCTGTGTCCCTCATTTTAACTGCAGTGGAGGATTCCTCCAGCTGCTTCTGCCTGCAGCTGTCCCCCAGGCAAGGGTCAGGCCTCCTTCTGTAGTTTCCCTCAGGGGGGTGGGAGGATGGGCCCCAGGACCCAGGGCTGGTCCCACAGTCTCAGTTCCCTTTTTCTCAGACTGCTCGTCCTTCACTGACCTGGGCCTTTAAATGTCCTCCCTTGTCCCGAGGTCCCCAAACAGTTGGTTTGGGTGTCTTCTGTCTGGCTTCTGATGCTTTTAAGGAAGGTTTTGTGGTTCCCTCCCTGTTCCTCCGTTTTGGAAAATCCTTCTTGCTGCCGTTTGTATTCTGCCCTCCCCCAGCAGCTCAGTCCTGCTGCAGGTCTCTGTGGGCTTGTGTCTCTGTGTCTGGATAGATGTGGGGATCTGTCTCACTGCTGTGGGAGATTGTATAGCCTTGTCCCTAATGGGAGGTGGGAGGGATCCCAGATACTCCCTCTGGGCCCTTCCTTAGGTGTGTGAGACCAAGTGAGGGGGAGGGGAGGTCCAAGTCCTGCCAGCAGGTTCAGGATGCAAGTTTCCTACATAATATTTTTCTCTTTCTTTGATTCAGCATTTGTGGGATCATTCTCCAGTCTATACCTTCCTCCAGAGTACTGAACCCGTGAGAGTTGTCCCTTTTATTTTATCCTGAATCTCTGGAAAGAAGTTTTCAATGGCTGTGTAAATTGCCATGTTGATGATTTCACCTCCTAGTTTTATTTTTTAATTTTAATTTGCTTGGTCTTTGTAGAAATATTCAAAATTATCTGTAATTCTTTGAACTATAAAAATCATTTTAATTTCATTTTCTTTCTCTGATGATTGTAATATGAAGCTTTGGAGGCTGTGATTTTGTTATAAATTTTTGGTGTTCATCCATCTAAGCTTCTTTTTTGGTGGACTCAGTGTGCTTTTGCTTTGCTTTGTTTGGTATGCTCTTTGTAGTTGCTCATTTTCTGTGCAATTTTTTCTAAAGAAAGGAATTCCCCTAGGGAGAATTTTGTTTTTGCTTTGGTTTAGTGTCTGGCTTCACTGTCAGAAAAGGTCCAATTAAAAAAAAAAATTTGGTTTGGCTTCTTTTAGGCATATATGTGGTATAGATGTTGTATGAAAATCTGCTTGAGAATTTTGCAAATTCTCAGGGAAGATATTTTTTCCATTGGGCTCAGTAATACTGAAGATGGAGTGTGTATGTGTGTAGGGTGGGGTGGCAGTGATGGTCCAGGGGTTTCTTTCTAATTCTTCTTTATAGTTCAGTAAGATAGTACTGGATCCCAGCTTTAAACAGGTTTATCTATTAGACACTCCTCCATGAGTAGGACTTTGTTTAACCTTTTGTTAAACAAAGGTTGGTCATAACATTGATATTCAAATTCACCAAATTTGGTAAACATCATCAGGACAAAAGCCAGTTGCATTGCTTCATTGCTCAGCTCAACATTCCAAGCACTCCCCCACTTTTATTTTTATTTTGACTTCATTATTCCTTACCACACTATCAGTTCAAGGAAGAATATAAAATATATATTTGTAATATTATGTATAAATTTTTATTGCAACGGTAGTATCAGCCCAGGTTCTTAGTTTACTATGTACACAGAAAAGAACACTTACTGTCAAATCTGTGGAATTGGTATGTATATATGATTAGTCTACTGTTGATTCTCAATATTTGCCACATTTATGTTCAATAAAGTCACTGGGAACACCTAGAGCAAATACAGAGTTAAGTTCCTGCGAGCCTCTGGTCACAGCATTTTCATCAACCAAGCAATACATAAGCTTGTTTTATGTGTGTTTCTTATTAAAGACACCTTATTTAATATATACAGTTGATGCATTTACATTGAACTCACGGTGAACAGCACTATAACTCCTGCCTCAATGAGGCTTATCTGACACATTTTCTTCGTAAGGCAGGTTACAACTTTCCTGTGCTCAGGAAAACTAGGCAGCATTTCAGCACCAGGGTTGGAGCCCAATTAAAACAGCAAAATCATTAACAAAAGGTACAAAACGATGTAATAAATGTGGCACTAAATATAACTCTGAGCAAGACGCCTGCTTACGTCTAAGAACAGAAATGAGAAGGTGGAATATCATGTGGTTAAACCTCAGTTGAGAATACGCATCTGGGGCCAATCAAATATCTCCCCACTCTGTACACATCTGAGAATGACCCCAAAGGCATCACAGGTATTTATTTGGGGGTTGTAAATAAATTTTAGGGAGTAGGCAAATTTGAAAAATGGAATCTGACAATAATGAGGATCAACCGTATATGTCTCTGATATTTGGGAAAGGTAGTGGAAATGTATCCAGCTCACTCTAAATAAGAGATAAATTCAAAGGAGTGGAGAACATGACATTTTCTCTACCATATACAAAAATTTTCTGACTCACCTAGAGCTTTTAATTGTCCAGGGGTCATTTTATAAAGATTCATAAAAATTACTAGCTATGGATATTAATTAATACAATTGAAACCATTCCTCTAGTTCAAAACAACCATAATGAAAAGTTCAATAAACCAAAGAATTAAGTACCTTGAAGTCTATATTAGGCAACTTGCTAACTTATACTAAATTTTAGTCTGGTATCTTTAAAAAACGAGTTATGGGGCTGCCATAAATATTTTTTGCTACACATACACACACACACACATGTACATATCCCTTTGTTTACAACCATTTATGCAGAATGTATTCAAAAAAGGAAGTATTATTCTTAAGGCTAAGTAGTTATATTGTTACATCTTTATTATATCCCAAGAATTGTCTTATTGTAAATAGCACGACTGTGTTCTGAGTCCAACCGTATGCTAACATAACATAAACTTAAAAAGCAGATTCAGAATGCCAATGACTAGAAGTAGTAGTAATTCTGCTTTTTAATTAGCTTGCACTTGGGGTTAACAATAATAACTAATGGATATGTTTCTCAGGACCTAATCAGAATTGAGGATCTTCTGAGAAAACATAAATGTACATATGCATACTCAAAATTAGCATTCTAATTATAACTTTTATGCTTTTGAATTTAAAAGACCCATGAATAAAACAGAATATATATATATATATATATATATATATATAAACTTATTTTAGAGGTTATTAAGATGAAAATATACAAAACTAATTTTATTTATTTATTTTTGTTTTCTTAACAGTCATTCTGTATCATTTGACATTAACTCAGGTCAAATTTGCATAAGATGTTTGTGAACTAGAAGACAAATGCAGTGAGGGATAATTAGATTAAAGACAGGATTCATCAAGAAAATGGTAACACAGTAATTGTGGGGCTTCTATTTATGATATCTGTATATGTGTAATCTACTTGAATTCAGATATCTTAAAGCTTTTTAATTTAGTCTCATTTTTCAAGCTAAGTTAAATTTCGTGCATGTGTGATTAAGAACATTCCGTAATCTCAAAATAGTAAATGGTGTCACTCCCCAGTATTAATTCTCACACTCTATTAGTATGTACTCATATTTTGTCTTAATATCTTCTAAGTATTCCATTTGTTATCCCTTGTTTCATGATGGCCCTTTTCCAATGTTATTCATATAATCTTCTTTTAGGAATATTTTCCTTTTCCTCTCAATGCTTTTCATGAAATAATTCTCCATATACTGACAACCACAGGGCATCTTCCTTGATCATAATTGAATCATTTACCCCTATTCAGCTGAGAGCAAGAGCTTAAGTATTAACTATCTTATTAGGGTTTTTCAGATACTCATTCTGGTTTCTAAATTACACAAAAACAGCTACCAAGGTGTTTTAGCAGAAGCTGACCCTCTAGATACCCCGTTGCAAATTCCCACATCTGTTCTCAGTTGCCTCTAAGGCATCTTAAATGCCTCTGGAAGGCATTGCACATGAACAGTGCTTGGTGTATATAGTGTTCTCTCTTTTGTAATGTAGCAGTGGAATTCATCCTAACAAGATAAAGGTGGCACAGCTCAAGTTGAAAGGCAGCACACTCTATTCTTTCTCCATAAGTGGACATAGGAGAAAATATTGATTCAAATACTTGAAATGTCTTCACAGACTGTAAGAACTAAAATAAAATTAGATGACATTCTCTCTTAGATATCAAATGAAATGTTTACTGCCATTTGAGAATATATTTAAAATGTAAGTGTGTTTTCATTATTATATCCTACTGTTACTTTCCTAATGCTAGTAATTAGTTGTAAAATGAGATGGTATAATGAACACATTATCTTATGAACCCAGTTGGTATTTTGCTGGGAACGCATTTTTTTCCATCCTTTATTGTGTCAATGTCTTCCAGCCAAAAGTAACCAGAAAGAAATCTGTAATTTAACAAAATGGGCTTACGGCTTGCTGCAACAAGGGGAAGGGCAAGGGGGGGGGGGGGGGGCGGGTCTCAGAGAGATGATGTTAACGAATGTTCATTTTAGACGTGGTGTAGTATTAGGTGATTGAGTGAAGGCTCAAGAAAGTGGGGCTTTGTTTTGTTCTGTCTTGGATGTGTCTGGAGCAGAGGTACCTCTGGTTGGGTTTCTTCACAAGCATGATGTAGGAGAGAAGACTAGAGCACAGCTAAAGCGTAATTGGTAAGGAAGCAACAGTTGTTCATACTAACCAGGACGGTGGAGTGTTTGGGTATTTTTACCAAACACGGTGATCTTGTTTTCGTCTGCTTAGAAAATAATTATGGCATGGTGTTGGGTTTTTTCACTCCTTCGTGTTCTCAGCGTGGCCATTCTTGACATTGGTCTTTTGTGTATTGTTTATGCTCAGCGGGAGACTATCAAGGCCCACCTGTGTTGGGTCCAGCTTGTAAAAACACAGAGTCTATTTGTAAATGGCAAGCAAGTTTCTGGATGTCAAGGTCCATTTTCTCTTGCTCCCATACATGTTAGAACAAATCCATTCCTCTCAAGTATTCCTAATTTCCAAAACACCCTGGAACAAAGCAGTTGTTTGAAATACTTAATGAAACAAATTAAACAAATAAAAGTTACTATAACCAAAAGTCATGATTTTTTTCAGATTAAAAAGATCAACCTACCACATACCCAGCACAACATATGAAAATCTATCTATCCATCCATGCACACATATATAAAAAAAGTATCTTAAAGAGAAGGAGAGACAATAATAATCAAAGTTCATAACCAAGGATCATAGCAGAATTTTATAGCTATCTCTAAACCAGAAGGAAATTGAGAAAAGACCCTAACGTTTTAAGGGAAATATCCAATCTGATATTTCATCTCAGCCAAATATTCCACTAAATATTCAGTCTGAACAAAGACATTGCCAGATATACAAGGACACAAAATTCATCTGTTTATTCACTTTGTATTCCTTTCTCAGGAATAGTGCGGGATGGGCTTCACTAAAATAAGGGAATAAGCTAAGAAAGATGAGCCGAGCAACAGAGGGTCCACAACGAGGAATAAGTGAATGGGTGTCTCAAGAGAACGGAGAATGAAAATCTAAAAATAACATTTAAAATGCAGTGGCAGAGCAGCCAGCCCAGATTCCAGCGAGAAGTCTGGGTTTCTGATCATTATCCAAGGAGAGCTGGGAAAGTAGACCCCATTTTATAAATTGCAACATAGTTTCCGTATACAAGGAAATAGGTAAGTCTCGAGAAAAATGATGATTAGGAGGGGTTTCCTAATTTACAACCTCAAATAGAGAGCTGGCAGGGAGGTAATAAACCATTTCACAGGGTTTCTTCATTTAATTTTAATTATTCTATATGAAAAAATATATAAGAATTGAGTATATGATTTCCAGGACTTGAGAGTTAGATGAAAGTATTGTTTCAATAAAATTATTTTGATTAAATATGACCAGTGAGTCATTTCAAATCATGCATCCATGTTTAGCAGGGTCTTCAGTATGACACTTTATTTATTTATGTTGCATGAGCAGGCACCAGGAATAGAACTCACGTCTCCAGCATGACAGGCAAGAACTCTGCCACCAAGCCACTGAACCACTGAGCCACCATCACACCATCCCACTTTATTTTCATAAAAATGAACTAATAGTGTTCTCAGAGCCACTCTCTATGGATAGTGGGTTATACAATTAACCTGTTGTTCACTTGATATTTTTATTGCTGAGTTTTCCATTTTATACAATATATAAAATAATATGCTACTTATGGAATAGTGCTAACAGGAAGGTGATTACAAAGCAGTTTTGATCTTCAAACTGTTTAATTCTAGTCCATAACTATTAGTAATGGAACTGAAAGTAAATATTTGGAAACTATTGAAGAACTTTGGCAGAGTAATTTTAGGTCTGTTGAATCTAAAAAACCTGGACTTGTATTTCTTTTTTTATTATTACTTTTCTATTATTTATTATAATCCATGATGGATTGGTGATTTGAGGGCTAAACTTGGTCCCTTACAACAAATAGCATAAAAGCACTGTTCTAGAAGTTCCTTAAAATTTTTATAAATGTGTATCATCAATTGGGAAAACATAGAAAAGGGGAATTTCAATTTCTTTTCCTCTGTTTATTCTTCTTATAAGATTAATATATATATTACTATAAGATTAATATATATTAATCTTAATATATATTAATCTTATATATATAATAAAATATATAATAAAACTACATATATATAATATATAATAAAACTATAAAATATAAATATATAAGTATTATATAGTTATATATAATATATACTATAAAATATATAAAAATATTATATAGTTTTATTATATAATATATATATATATACCGACTCCTGCAGAAGGGTTAACAGAATCTCCTACTCTCTGACTTCAAGCAGGTTACAACCAAAATGAAATCAAGAAAACCAGGCCTCTCAGCAGGACAGTGAGAAAGTTCCAGATTCCAAGCATCTGGATTATTGTCAGGCAACAACACAAAATGAATTTCCTTATTGTTAATTCCTTCTTGTAAAAGTCGTTACTCAGACTGCAGAGTTTAAAGTTGAGATGCAAAAATGACATGCAGAGTAAGATGCCATGACAGCCACAGAACGAAAAAAGATGGACATTTCAAAGCTCAGACTTTGCTTGGTTTGTGCTTTTTTCCTTCCTAGTACATTTATCTCATACACTGTTTCTTATGTGTCTCTGGACTTTCTTTATTACACAGACATTCCCTCAGGCAACTTACCCAGCAAAACAACAAAAAAAGTAATTCATCAGTTGGCTTCAGTAGAGCAGATTCATCCCCCATTTCCTGAAGAAAATGTCTAAGGAATCAGGTCTAACTCAGAATTCATGGTTTGGGACTGAGTTATCCTAGCAATCATAAGAAGACTGCAAAATATTCGTGATCAGAAGATAAACACAAAATGCCAGGAGTGAAATGGGGATGGTGGTGGTAGGAAAGTCTAAACCTGGAAAATCTTTAAAGAATGAAATGGTTGGATAGCTTCCTATTTGTTTTCTCAGCTTATAGCCTCATTTCTCTTCCGATATAGTCACTAAAACACTTCTACCAGAGTTTCTCAGAGTCTATTCAGATGTTATGATTCCCCCTTTTTTCAGCGTATAGAGCTTTCAGAATAAAAGCATATGTCTTTGGCGTGATACACATATCCCCCTTCAGGCTTCCACCAACCTTCCCCCAGTCCCGATCTGCTACCTCTCCTTAAACTTCTCACCCCATATATGCCTTAGCATTGAACTTATTACACTACATTCCACTCCAAAATATGCCATGAACTTCTTGACCTCTATGTCTTAGTACATTCCTATATTTTTTCCTTATTTTTAGAAAATTGTTCCGCCTACCGGTGTTTATTCGACTAACTTGTACTGAGTGGTCTCAATTATCTTAGATTGAGTTAATTGGCAGCAACAAATGACCCACAAAATCCTAGTGGCTTACCAATGCATACCTCTAGGTCATAGTCCTGGCCACCGTGAGCAATCTGCGAGTCTGCTCCATGCCCTCTACCTCCTGGATCTAGGCTAAAGGAACAGCTCTTCTCTAGCACATTGTGGGTTCTGTGACAGAAGAAAAAATAGAGGAAACACACAGTGGCTTATAAAACTTCTGCTTGTAATTTGCACCACATTTCACTGCAAAAGAAAGTGTCATAGCCAAGATTATTGGGTTAAGGAAGAGTCTCAGGAAAGAGCCAGTAGGAGAGACAACACATATGTTGACAATAACATAATCTACCATATCATCCTTCAAGGTTTAATGTCCTGTCATAACACCACCTGCTTGTCTCTATCATAACTTATGACTCTAATGGAAATGTAGGTCTGTGTCTTTCCAAAGCCTGGAGATGATTACAAATCTACATTGTCTATTCCAATGATTGTCATATATTTGGCATTCAAAATATCTGTGCATAGAAATGGAGATGGAAGGAAGGAAGGGAGGGAGGCTGGGAGGAGGGAAGGAGGTAAGCAGGAGGGAAGGAAGAAAGATAGGTTGGGAGCAGAACAGTTTCAAGGTACTTGCAGTAGTGAATCAATTTAAGGAAAAGGACAAGCTTGCACAAGCCAATAGTTAATATATTGATTATTTACAGGTCAGAGCATATTGAAAATATATTTTACTTAAACGGTAGAATTATGATGTTTTCATTATATACATTAAAAGAGTCTGCTCAATGCCCTTTCTCTTTTAAGATTTAATGGACTCTGGTTTTGTTTTGTTTTGATTTGGATGCATAGTATAACACAGTGCTTAAAAGTATTGACTTTGGAGTCAAGTAGTCCTTACTTTACAATAAATTATGCCTGTAAATGCCTCCATTAGCCATTTGAATCTTTCCAACTCCCTCAATTTATCACAATCTCCTGCCTTACTGGCTTCCCCATTTAACTTGGACCTGGTGGTTATCAGCTTTATCATTAATTGATCTCCTATCACATTATCCAAAACTGTCTTTCCAAAATGTCTCCACTTTATTTAACCCTCAATGTTTCTTTAATATTAAGACAATTAGTACATAATTCTAAATCATATTTTCTGGAATGCTGTGGCTCTTTCATTTGAATTCCTTCATTATTTTTCTCTGCTCTACCATGGAAATCGCTTGCTGTATCTTTGCTTCCTCTTCCATCTTCTGGGTTTTTAAGACAATTTCCTATGCTTTGAAAAATTGGCTCTTCCACCTGCTCAAGTGAAACAATTCTCCTTATTCAACTTCCTGTCACTAATTATCCCATCTATTTTCCATCTTTAATTTTGTGGGTTCTTTTCTTTGATATACAGACATGCACAGCACATATCTCCATTTAAATAACAAACAATGCCCTCTCAAATTTTGTGTCCTGTAAAACTACATCTTTCCCTTATGCCATGTGTTGTGAAAGCATACTTTTTCTGCATCCTAATATTCCTTGATTTATTTGGTTCTTCTCTGACCAACTAGGTTGTATATATTTTTTCTAATTCTCCTGGATATTAAGCAAATAACTGAACTTAATAATAATTAAATGTGTTTACTTCAACCTCTAACATCCTTAAATTTTATAGTATTGCACTACATTCTTATCTTTCATATGTAAAGCTTCATACAATGTACATAATTGACAAATTATTATTTTAAAAATTTAGAAAATCTTTAAAAAGTTGTTTGTAAGAATTATAAAACTTGGTGCCTCATTTATGTTTGTCATGACTCTACTTTGAATAGCTTTTCTTCTCTAATAAGAATATATAACAGTAATACTATTACCTCAGTACCTGCCCATAATTTTATTCTTGCATTTCTAAGATGCTACATGTACTAATCAAATTCTGTAGTATTTATAATTAAATTATAATGATGTCATCCATCATTTTGTTACTCTATCAGCAACCTATGAAATTAGAATTGGGATCTGGTACTAACATGGTTCTCAGATGAGTTGCATAATTTTGAGTCCTCAGTTTTGCTTGTGTTCTTCTAAATATCCCTTTTATCCTGCATGTATGCTATTTACATGCAATGCATGCTACATATATAGGAAAACAGAAGAAATAGATTGACATAGATATTTTTGATAGATGTATAGAACCGAATGGAATTATGAATGTATAAATGGATAGATATATAATATACGATGGGCATGTGTTGATATTTACCCATATCCTATTCTGCTATTCTTTCACATCAGCACCTAGATTTTTCTTTGGAGAACCACGTCACACTCTTTATGTTACAGACAAACATCTGGGTTTTTATTCTATGCCAAGCTTCAGGAGTAGGCCCTGATTGGTTTAAGCTAATCATAGTAAGTCCATTGCTAATATTACTGCTGTTATTGTTGTTTGTCACCGTGACTGTTCCAGGCATGGGCAATGATCGAGAATTAAGACAAACCAGAAGATGTCATTCCCTAACTCAAACCATCAGTTCAGGAGACCTAGATTAGTCCAATTGGAGGGAATCCCAGAACTTCTTTCAAATAATTGCAGAGTTGATGCAGTTCTCTTCTCTTAGATGTGAAAAAGAAAGTATGTGGCCCAAGGATCTGTTGGTGTCCATCTGACAATCATGAGGAAAGATAAGCTAAAGTTGAAGCCAATACATCAGGGAGGACACAGCTGAAAAAGCCAGAAACAAATGTGCAGCACTGGAGATAACATCGGCTTCCAGATCAAAGTACTTTTGAGCTCTAGAATTTACAGTTTGTGAGTCAATATTTCCTTTTACTTAAATGAGTTTAAGTTCAGTTTTCTGTTGCTTTCACTGACCTGTATTAAAAATATATGGATGGATGGATATATAGACAGAGAGATAATCACAGACAAATATCCTGAACCAGGATAAAGAAACAGTAATATGTATTTGCTTTTAAAATAAAATGGTATTACTTACTTGAGTGAAGATTCTGCTGTGTGATCTACAAAATATCTGTCGATTTACTAGCTTCTAGAATACTGTAGTTTTCTAAATGCTGAAAACAATCAAACTTTTATACATGGCTGTATTAATCATCAAATCAGTTCATGCACTGGACAAAAGAATATAATAACCATATGTTAATTGATCTATTTGAGTTGCATACAAATGGTTGCATTCATTCTGAAATTTTAATATTTATAAAGTGAAATTGTTTTGATTTTATAACCTCTAAAAAATACTAAACAGAATTGTTTGGTTCTTTGAATAAGAATTAACAGAATTTTTTTTTAGTTCAAAGTACAGCTAACAACTTTCATTTTGAGTCGGAGCATTTCATGCCCAGAGAATACAAGAAAATTAAATATCTAAGATTTTACCAAGACTTTAAGCTACTTTCCAAAATGATAAACAGGAGTGTTGGTTTCTTCTCTTCCTTTAATATTATAGAGATGTTATTTATTATGTAGTAAAGGATAATTTGTGCAGATTCAGAAGAATTGGTTTGAATTCTCACTGTTCTATTTTTTAATTTGTAATCTTGGGCAAGCTACTAAATTTCTGTAAGTTCTATATAAATGAGAGCTATTACTGATAAACAGCACTGAGTTTTGATGTAAAAAATACATATGCATATAAAATAAATATTATATTTTATATGAAATATGTCCCAAAATAAACTGTTCATTAGGCAGAATGATTTATTTTGATATCTTGACAATCTTGCCAAAATAATGAGTCCAATACCCTTGGGGACCCATTGCTTTATTTCTATAAGTGGCTTTGCTAAAGTTGGCCATCCATCTTACAAATATAGTTCATTGGTTAAAGTAAAACTTCGTGATAGTGAGAAAATGACTGGACCAGGATTAAATATTTAGTTTACTTCTTACTCAACACAAAAATTCTGTTCTGGTTAAAGATTTGTAATTTTGCTGAGCCTCATTTACCTTTCCTATAAAATAAGGATAATAAAACCTAGCTCAAACATGTTTTGGAATGAGTTATTTACATGTGCTTTAGAAATAACTTCAGAATTTAAAAGGCAGCATGTAAGAGATTTTTACAAACAGCCAAATGCATCTATGAAGCAAGAGCATCCTAAATAGAAGAAAAGTAACTTCAGATACTTAACTAGTTATATTGTATATTAGTTTAAATTTAAATAGTATGCTTCTTATAAATATTTCCTACCACTTTCCTCTTGCATTTACTGTTTTCTCACAGTAATGGGATATACTCCAACCTGAACAGAACTTTTGGAGACCTGTGAAAGATGAGAAGATTTTACTTCTTTTACTACCTAAAAACAAGTCTTTAAAATGCATGTGTGTCATTTTTTTCCATCAAAAAATAAACAAGAGACAATATTGTGTGATTTCATTTTGAATAAAAAAATTAATATTTTAAAGCCCCTCTGGTACTCTGCTGCATTTTAAATCTATTCCATCAACAGTTATACTTCCATGTCTGAAGATTATTTTTCTAGAATTTGACCAAAGATTAAAGATAAGAGAGGAAATATGAAAACAGGAATATATAACAGCAATATTCCCTCCTTCAATAGGTCTCATTTGAAAAAAAGAAAAAGCACAGACAGGGGTGATTGATGTAGGGCAAGATAAAGATTCAAATAGTTATTTAGAAATCAGTATGTTATAGACTATAATTGCTATCTCCATTCTAGGATTTCATCTGAACTCCAGAGGCCAGGCCCATTTATTCAGCTCTCAAGTAGACATCATTACATTGATATTCCACAGCTACCAAATGCATATTCTCCAAAGCAAAACTCACCAGCGTTTATTCTTTCTCCCCAGAATTGCTATTCCTTCCATAATCTCTCTCTCAGTAAATGCATCACCCAATTGCTCATACCATAACCTGAACATTATATTCTTTCTTCCGTTTCACTCCAATTTAATCAATCACCAATTTGCATCAATTCTACCACCTACATATTTCTCAAATATCCCCATGTATCCCTATTACCATGTCCCTAATCCAGACCTTTTCATTTCTTACTGATTGTCCTTCAGTAGTTTGCATTCATCTCCTACAAGGGGGTCTTCCTTAAAATTCTTCCTTAGCTCCTAGTATTCTTAGGAAAAGCCCAAAGCCTTTCTTCACTGGGTTTATAAGGGGCTATATGGTAACAGCCTGCTTATTCCTCCAGCCTTTTCTCCACCAAGCCTCCCCATCCATAGCTGGGTTACACGACTCCAGTTTACTTCCTTTTTGACCCTGGGCTACTGGCCATGCTGTTCTCTTTGTCTGTACCACTCACCTGATCACTCACCTGCCCCAACTACTCCATGCATGATTCAGGGCACTCAGCCTGAACATTGCTTCCTCCAGGCAGCCTTCAGTGATAGCTCAAAATGGGAGAGGCATGAAAGCAAAAAACAGGTAGAATCGTCCACATGAATCCCCATCACCTAAAGGGGTGCCTAGACCATTCAACAGATTTTCAGAAAACATTTGGTTAGATCATGAGGAATAAAAGATAAAGTAAGACATTCTATTAGAAAATAAGGTGTAAGAGAAAATATTGGTAGTTCATGTTCATAATTTCTGTTAAAGTTAAGACTTGCATTCAAAATTTTTTAAAAAGCAAACAAACAAACAAAAAGCAAACAAACACATCTTCATCTCGCCTACCAGTTTTCTTTGTTTGGAATGTATACAAGACCTGAAAGGGTTAATTGTGTTATTTTGGAAAATGGCTAACATTCATGGCTATGTAAAGAAAAATGAATGGCAATCCCTTTAGTGTAGATGGCTTCAGAAGTAAAAATAAATAAATAAGCACTATATGCCTATTTTTACAACATTGCTCTAGACCACAGGGGGATCTGCTCTTAGGTAGGTGGCTTGTGTGATTATTACCAGGCTTGATAATGTGTTGGAGCTTAAGGAAGTCCAATGAACATCCCCATTTTTTTTTACCAGATTTCAGAACAAATTAAGGTGGACAAGCTGACAGTGAAGGATATGCTCACATGAGCTGCCAACAGCCGCGCTGCCCAAAGACAGGTGGGCGCAGCCTCGTTAAAACTTATTACACAGTGTGTTTTAGTTTCCCAGCTGCTAAAACAAATATTATACAATGGTTGGCTTAACAACAGGAATTTATTGTCCATGGTGTGTAATTTCTGGCTGGCCTGCAAGCTCTGGGGTATCTTGGCATTTCCATCACAATGGCAAAGTATATGTGGTACCATCTTTCTTTACCTTGATCTTTCAACTTCCAGGTTCTTTTTACTCCTGTACCTTCTTATTTTCATTGTCCAATTTCCTTTGCTTATATATCAGCCATATAGTATTAAGACCCAAACTCATTCCGTGGGGGCATCTGATGTCCTCTTTAAAGGTCCTGTTTACAAATGTGTCCACACCCACAGGAACAGGGACTGTGACCTGAGCATACCTTTCATGGGGGCATGATTCAGAATTCAACACAGTGGAAAAACAACACTGAATTTGAGCTTTCCTCAGGTAGACCAGCCTCCTGGGGAAAGAAGCTGAAATGAGTTGAGTCAGCCAGTTTATTCATCCCAGATTTACCAGATAAATTACACCTTCCTAACTGGGCAGGTGTAAGTAAGGGGATGGAGAGGATCCACAAGTTTCAGGCAAGCTAAACAGCCCCCACATGGGATTAAACATCAAGAATGCAAAACAAACTCCCCCATTATGCAATGGGCATCATATGCATTGGGGAGAAGAAATAAATTGCTTAAACCTGTAAATTAAATTTAATTTTGCACATATTTTTCCAGTTAAAATAAATTTAGTTCAGAATTTTTTTTTAATCACTAACAATCTCATTTTTTTTTTAATCATTGGCAAATTTGTTTGCTGGGTTAAGCTACACTGTCCTTAAAATAAAAGGGGGAGGTTGACTCCTTGGCAAGAAAAAACATACATCTAATTTATAAAAGATATTTGAGGAGACTGCAGTTGTTTCCTTTTGGTTTGTATGTTTGTTTCTTTCAACAAAGATATGAGAAAAAGGTGCAGCAGTGGAATATGGCTTCACATGACTGAAAAATTCCTTTTTATTCAGAGACTAGAATTAGAATAAATAGATGGATGTAAAATTAATACAGATTTCAGGTCTATAGTAGAACAGACAGCATTCTGGATTCTCTTAGAGTCAGTGTAGAGCACTAGAGTCAAAGCTGTCCCACTGAGGGGCCAGAAAGCTAGGGCATCAATATGTTAACCTGAGCTATCAGTAGCTGAGGGTGTTCTGAGAACCACTAATCCTCTGGCACTTCAGCCCCACCTTGCACAAAAGTACAGTGCTTCCCTCCAGAGAAAGCACTTAAGCCTTTGGAAGTCAGGCTATTGTGCATTAAGATGATAAAAGGGAGGAGAAAGTGGCAGGGCCTTGAAGGGTACAGTGAGGGACAGAAATCCTATCATAGAAAGATTCCATGATTGAAGAGTTATGTAAGAATAAGCACACATGCAGAAGAATGAACTAGAACAACAGCTACCTCACACCATGTACAAAATTAACCCAAAATGGATCTAAGACTTAAGTGTAAGAGCCTAAAAGTATAAAACTCTTAGAAGAAAATATAGGTGTAAATCTTCATGACGTTGGAGTTAGGCAGTTTTTATATGACACAAAAACAGAAGAGCAAAGAAAAATAGATTAATTGTATGTCATCAAAGTTCTTGACACTTCTTCAAAGGACAGCCTCAAGAAAGTGAAAGGATAACTCACGGAATGGGAGAAGATAGTTGCAAATCGTATAAATAATAAAAGAATGTGCATCTAGAATAGACAACATTCTCAGTAATACAGAGAAAAACCAATTAAAAGATGAGTAAAGAGCTGAATGTTGACTTCTCAAAACAAAATAACTCAAATGGCAATAAACAATGAAAGGATGCTCAATATCATTAGTCATCAGGGAAATGTAGATCAAAACTACAGCGAGATTCCACCTCATGCTCACTAGGATGACTATGATGGAAAAGACACAAGTGTTGGTGAAGATGTGGAAAAACCGGAGCCCCTGTGCAATGCTGAGTTGAATGGGAAATAGTCTCTGCTGTTTTCTCAACAGGTTGAAAAGAAAATTGCAATATGATCCAGCAATCCCACTCCTTGGTGGATACTGAAGAGAAATGAAAATGTATATCCACATAAATACTCATATGTGAATAGTTCATAGAATGAACTATTCTATTCACATAGAATATTCATAGAAGCGTTATAAAAGAAGAAAGAAACCAAGAAATCAAATGTTCACCAACTGATAAGTAGATAAAAAGTTACATGGTATAGCCATTCAGTGGAATGTAACTCAGCAATAAAAAGAAATGAAGTCGTGATATATGCTGCAACATGCATGGGTTTACCTTGAAAACATTATTTTAAGTGAAAGAATCCAGTCACAAAAGACCACATATTGAATGATTCCATTTATCTGAAATGTCCAGAAGAAGCACATCTATAGAGACAGACAGTAGATTTATGGTTTCCTGGGGCTGGAGAGAAGTGGTGGAGGTTGAGAGGAAATGATGACTATTTGCTAATGGATACCAGGTTTCTTTTTGGGATGATGAGAATCTTCTAAAATCCATTATGGCGATGGTTGCAGAACTCTGAATAAAATAAAAACCACTGAATTGTATACTTTGAATGGGTGAGATATATGTGAATTGTATCTTAATACAGACATTATAACAAAAAAAGAATAAGCAAAAATTGCAAGAGGTGAAGAATCATTTCACACCAAATAGTTTATGAAATCTGAAGAATATAAAAATAAGGAAGATTTTTATCAGAGCTAATCTGAATCTATGAAAGAAATTTAATTTGTCTTAGATAAATGGGAAGAAAGATGTCCAATCAATTTTTATTTTCTGAGTCAGTTCTCCATGACCTAGATCCTTAATTCTGAAAGGATGGCCAGACAGTTGTTCTAGCTCAAGACATAATATCACTGAAAGAGCATCTTCTTTCCTCTCCTCCTCTTAATAAATTGGATGTGTACAATCTACACAAGATACTCCACCCACTTGTCCTTCGCCGCCCCCCAACACACATGCATTCACAATTTCTTCTATTCTTTAGGGGTTATAGTCTATACATGACAATGACTATAGTTTTACACATCACAAAAGAGAAGGCCAGGATTTTAGCGCTGTGTGTGTGTGTTTTTTTTTTCTATCTGCTCTGCTACAGGCCATGGAGAACTAATTCAGCTAAAAATAACAGCTCAATGAAGAGACCATTATACACTGGCAGCAGAAGGTAACTCTGTGGCCAGCCTGTGCAGTGAGAGTCTTAAAATACATACATCCCCCAAACGTGTTTGTTTTGAGTAATTGCAATTGTATTGCTGTAGGCAAAGTTATAGAAATAAGAGCAGGCTAACTGGCAGAATGTGCTGAACAATTAAGTTTTGTTTTAAATTAAAACTACTTTCTTTTAATTTAAATTGATCATAAAGCATAAAAAAATGAAGACGCTAAAAAATAGCTGAAGGGTGTATGGCAGAGAAAAAAACGTTTTCCCTGTTTCAAATTTGCTAGTAAGAGAGCTGTGTGAATAAAGAAACAGACTACCATATATTCAGGGAATTTTGTCCTGAGTGTACATGAAATCATAAGTTCACAAGTTAGAGATGTTTCTATTTAACTTAAAGAAAATTCGTTGTAATTTCCTGATTATACCATATTTGTTCTTTGCAGAAAATTTAAACGATATAGTGAGGCTCAAAAGTAAATTAAAATTTCTCATTAGCCAACAAAGCCAGAAATGACTATTTTAAAATTGCATAGTTTATTCTATACAAATGCATTGAAAATTATATTAAAATTTTATCCTATATAAATAGATTCTAAATTAAAAGTGAGAAAAGGGTATACATACTATTTTGTAACTTTTTAAACTGTAAAACCACAACTTTAGCATTGCTGTACTAAAAAAAAAAGTCTCAGAGTGTTAATTTAAGGGTTTCATATTATTCAATGTTATGGCTCCTTATTATTAAAATTTAAATTGTTCGTAAAATTGTGTTATTCTAAAAAATACCATATTGAACATCCTTATTCATAAATCTATCATTACTGTTTCGAATGCATTCTTAAAAATAGAATGAATCCCTCATCATATGAGTTTTTAATCCATTTATCCATATGCTTGTGTGTTTGTATGCTACCAAAGTGTCCCTATACATTTTAAATTTTCATATGTAGTTCCACTATCATCATAGCTTAGGTTACTTTTCCTAACTTTTCCCCTTTTAACTCTTAGAATTTTAGTATTATAATTTGATATATCATGTTTGAAACCTTCTCTAGTTAGCTCAGTTTTTCTAGGACTCTTCGTTTCTTTGCTTGCAAAAGCCTCTGCTCCCACTTTTATCGAAAGCAAACCTCCCTATGCTTATTAATAAAGGGTTTGCCTCACTTCATGCTATTCATAAGTAGCTTGCTTCACCTAAAGATAAGTTCCTGCTTTTTTACTTCTTCCTTATCACCCAGTTCAAACTGGACGAGGCCAGAAAATTTTAGCTACCCTCACATGTATAAACATAAAGCAACAAAGTTTTGATCTAAAGTTACCTACACCTAATTATAATAATAAAAATCACAGCCATTCAACATACTAAGCTACCATTTTCGAACACATGATGTATAAATGAGCATGATTTGAGCAGTGCATGCACCACTGAACCCAGCTTCCGACCTCCACAACCTTACCCCGTCCTATTCCATTTCTCTAAATCAACCTCCTCCAAATTACACACAAATCACAAGCTCCTATAATTCAGAGAAACAAACCTGAGCTTCCTGCTCCTGTCTCTTTCCTTGGCCACAGCATAATAAACCTCTTTCTTTTCTCAAAATCCTGTTGTTACGGCATTGGCTTTTTTCTGAGTTGGGGGGTGTAAGACTCCAACCTGCGTCTTCCACATGGAAGGCGAGCATTTTACCACTGAACCACCCATTCAGCCACGGCATTGACTTTTGCGTACATCAGGCAACAAACCCCTTCTGGTGGTGGCATGTTTACACCATATATCTTTTCATTCAATACTTCGTTGAAGTATGCATCATCTACTCTATCGGTACATATACATTATAAAAGCTGTAGTCTTTCTGACTTCAAATACAAAATTTAAATATTATAAGAGCTATATTTTAACTGATTAAGTGATTTTTATGAACACTGACATAACTCATTAGAAGGATTCATAAGCAGATATTTTGACGTAAAGCAGAAATGAGGGTCTTTTTGTGGGAGATATCACAAATAGATGTTTTCTACTGGACTGTTTAATAAATAACAGCTCTTAGGTTTCACAGCTCTACTATAATGCAAAGATAGAGATCAGCTTTCAAGGGAGGGAGATCAAGGATGACTGCAAAATACAGAAAAGCATTACATGATGCTAATATGACCAAGCTCTTTGAATTTGAAGGGGTGGTATTCAGGAATCGCCTTCTTTATATTGTGGTTAGGGTTCTCAGCAAGGAAAATGAAATGTGCAATTCCTTTGTGTAAATTATCATAAATCCATGTTTTGGGGTTCTATATCTCAGCCATTGTCTACGCTACTGTCTTGCTAAGTGATTTCAGACAAGCTAATTAATCCTTCATCTTTGCTTTAGACTTTTTATTCATTACATGTGCCTGACATTACATTTGTCAGGCTAGCATATAAGGTAGGTCTATCAAAGCATCAAATTTCCAGCCAGAAGAGTACAAAATAACAATAGTGTCCAACAGTTCCACTTTCAGGAACGCTTTTATTTCCAACACCTACACTTCACATTAAATTGCAAAGTACAGTTGCCTCTGTGAATATCTGGGGAATGTAAATGTCAATGCCAAATCTTCAGCATTTTGGTGTCATTATGTGAGAAAAATACAATTTAAATAGGCTGAAACAAGTTCTCATTAATGGGGCATGGGACAGTCTAGAAAATAGCACAAGAAGGGTTTCAAAAACTTAAATTAGGAAAAGCAAGTTTTTTTCCCAAGATGGATGGATATTATTTTCTGCTCAAAAATGAAAGAGAGCAAGCCATAGTACTGTATGAAGAAAATAAGTATACCATGCATAGAAATTGATTACTGTTTTTTCTCTACCCTCTGTTTTAGTTTTCAAACTGTTAAAAAAAAAAAAAATACCATGCAATGGACTGGATTAGACAGTGGAAATTTATTGGTTCATGTTTTTGAGACTAGCAGAAGTCCAAAATCAAGTTGTCATCATGGTACTGCTTTCTTCTTGAAGAAAGCACCATTCTTAGCTTTCCTGTCACGTGACAATGCATATGGCAGTATCTTTTCCTTTCTCTTCTAGGAATGCCAGGGCACAGGCTGCACCATGGCAGTCTGTGAGAGTGGCAATGCTCTCTCTGAACAACAGGGCATAAGACCCACGCCTTCAAACACAGGAGGGTATCCGCCCTTTCCACACTAGTGCATGCCCACTCTCTTGGCCCAAGGAGATTTCTTCTCCCCAGGCCCCTGCTTCCATGGCTCTGCCTTTGTAGTTCCTCTTTCTTCAATTTTTCCTTTCTAGGTCCCTTTCAGTCCATGCTGGCATGGTTCTACTCATATAGATTCTGCATAAATTTAACCTGCTCTGCATACAGTTCCATCAGGACCAAATCATCAGACAGTAGAACTATTCTTCCTGATAGTTGCATTTCCAGTCCTGACTTTTACTGGAAGGCTGACTGGATTCACATTCAGCCAGATGCTCTTTAGCAAAGGGCTGTTCAGTTAAACCCTCCCATGGAAATTTGTCCTCTGAGGTCTCACTTCCACGTGATTTTTCTCCTTTGTTTTCCTTCTCCTTTTCATTTGAGGGATAATGAAATAGGATCTAGAGAGGTTATAATTTGATCAAACTGTAAACCTAGTTTGTCTTTGGGCCAGAACATAAACTCCCATATCTGGTTTAAAAGCTCATTTATACACCAACATTCCATGATCATATTAAAAATCTGTTAGAAACGTATCTTCACACATTCATCCTTATTTAAACCATTTCCTTGCAGCTGCTTAAACAGTCAATGCAATTATTTTTAGCCTTTTATTTTATAGGCTAAAAATGCCTTTTCTTTTAGCCCTTCTCTTGAAGAATCATTGGTTACCACCTTGGAACATGAATTAGGCACCTTCTCTCAGTCTTTCCACAATAGCCCTTACGTTCAACTCTGGATGGCAGTTTCTTCTTGACCAAAACTGACCCTCTGTGAAAGACTCTCTCAAAATGTTTCTTTCTGATTCTGCTGAGTGAAGGGAAGATTTGTGACCAGGGCATTTATTTCTGAAAGCAGATGGCCAGAGGAATTAGCTTCACCATGAGGGTATTGCCCATCACTGCAGGACACGCACATCCACGAAAAAAACTAAGACAACAAGATAACCTCCCAGCACTCTGAAGGGAAAGCTGGATTCCATAGGGCAAGGAAAGGATCTTTTTGCTGCTTGACAGACCGTTACATATTTTTACCAGGAGTTGATGTTACTCTTGTGGCAATTCTTAGGGTCGTTACATATGTCACTTGCTACTAAATTTAATAACCCAACTCTGACAGCAGTTAAAAGGATATGGAATATTTTTTGAACAGATATAATAGAAAAAGTCCCTTTGTTATCAGTAAATTGGTTAAGGTTAGACTACTTCACTATAAAACATTTTCCAAAAAATGTGATCAGTGTTAAATATGTTAAAATATTTAAGGTTAAATATTTCTAAAAGCTATTATTGCATTTATTGTTTTTCAAAAATTAGGTCATTGTACTGTGCATAACAGGAACTTATTTGAGTGTAACACATTTGCTTTTGAAAATTAGAAATGTGAAACTTTTAGTTTGACAGGCTGTGAATTAAGATTTTAACTTTGCTAGAAAATTATAAGTCTCGGTTTTACTGTGATTTCTGCCTTTTAGCAAAAACTAAAAGGAATAAATATCTTGGGTATTTTAGTGCTCCAAATGTGTAGCAATGCCACAATCGATTCCTTCTAATTCAGTGTTAAGTAAAGCCTTTAAAATCTCTGTCTTGACCTGGAATTCAGATATGATAGTTGGTGCGGAGGAAAGAGATCAAAACATCACATTGTGTAACGCTGTTTTCCAACATACACTGGAAAGGATGTTTCCTTTCCCAGGAAAAGAAAGGTGTGAGGAGAGGAGGGGATGATGGGCAGTGGAGGAAAGGTGGTTTGGAAAAGAGTAGCATGTTGTATTATGACAGAAGAGCACAGAATTTACAGTGGACTCCTTTATTCTTGGTTTGGACATAGATGTGCAACTTTAGTGAACAACAATTAACCTCTCATTAATTTCTTCCACAGTATTGTATTAAAATGCTTTTCTGAGTTTATAGAGCCTTTATCTCTTTCATCTAATTTCCTACTTCCTTCAATATTCTTACAAATCTCTCTTCCTCTCTCTCTCTCTCTCTCTCTCTCTATTTCAGGGTATCAGAGGATCCTGGGCTTCATTCAACCAAAGGAAGTGGACAGCTTCTTATAACCCTACAAATTAAATTTGTCTGCTAACTCAGGTCTTGAATCGAAGTCTATTACATTTCATAAAATGGAGAAAAAAATAAAAATACTTGTTCAATGTGTATCTATGCTCATGATAGTTGTAGAGCAGTTTTTAACCTTATTATATGAAAATTGCCAGCAGATAATATATACTTCATAGAACATAGATCACCTAGGAATAAATATTTCCTCATCTGATGTAGATGAGATGACGATTTCCTATGATAGCAAAATATGCAGCTCTATCTCATGCCTTAAGAAACCAGGTATTATTTCAAACCAAATTTTCTATTTAAACTTTATGCATGACTTTCTATTTATCAAAAATGTAGTTATCCTGCTAAATTATTATGGAATCAAAAGAATTACAAACTTGTGTATTCAGATTTATACTCGTACAAAATAAGCTGATCATCTCAACAAGATATTCTCCACTCTGATACAATGATTATCAGGAAACAAACCCATATCCCTCACACTCTCCTTTGGCTTTCTCCTCCTCAGACTCAAGCAGTCATCCTCTTAGGACTTTCTTAACTGGTGAGGGAAGTTCAACTAGAAGTACTGGAAGACAACACCAGGTCTTCACTTTCCTGGCCTCTTCCCTGTTCTGTTCTTCACAGATAGCTTTCCCTAATCCATGCCCATTAGACTTATCCACTGATTATAAAGAAGCCCTTCAGATTTGTAGTTACGAGTTTTAAAATATTTATTGTTTTGAGGACACCAGACTGCATTTGTCTCACTGCAGTGACTGTGTCCCATAAAAAGGCTATTTCCTTTGGTTTCCACCATCCTCATATGCAGAAGTCCTCAACCTCTACTGCTTTAGAGAATTGGTACCCTCTTTGCACCTGCTTGTACTTTGACATTCTTTCTAAAATAATGTTTGCATGTCTGTGTAGGTATGTGCAGTTTCTAGTTCCCATGCTATATCACTCTGGAGGCAGATGATTCAAAGGTTAGAGATGTGACTCACAGACAAACTTTGTGCTACTTGAACAATCAGGATAACACATACAAGTGATTTAACCTTGTTCTCCCTTTCCAACGTAGAAATACCTTTCCCATGAAAAGCTGGTGGAAGATTCCTTCTAGATTTCTTTTTCTTAAATGAGATATTTTCTGTCTACCTCGAAATATGTAAGCTCTTGGGTCAAATTCTCATGTTGTATTTCAATTTTCAGATCCTGACATAACCTTGGAGTAGTCCTAAGTGAATAATTAATTGGAGGGTCCCTGAGAGATTAATGAGGAATAAAGCAAATGAGTCCTCTTAAGCAATTTGTTAAAATATACAAGTATATTATTTTCTATCATTTCAAAAGGTAACTTATTGACTTATTCATGAAATCATATGGTCTAAGTCTTAGCTTCCTAGGGCTGCCACAGCAAACTGGATGGCTTATAACAACAAGTCTATTGACTCAAAGTTTTGGGAGCCAGAAGTCCAAAATCAAAAAGTTGAAAAACATGCTCCCTCTGAATTCTGAAGGGAAGAACCTGTTCCATGCCTCTTTACTGACTTCAGGCAGTGGCTGGCATTCCTGGCTGTATTTTTTTTTTTTTTTTTTTTTTTTGCTTGTAGCTTAACTCAATCTCCATCTCTATCATTATATGGCTGTCAACCCTCTCTTGCCTATCTGTGTGCCCTGTTCCTTTTCATAAGGACACTAGACACACAGGCATAAGGGCTCACCCTACTTTTACCAGAAGGCCTACCAGTATGACCTCATTTTAGCTTGCATAACTTCACCTGTAATGGACATATTTCCAAATAAACTCACATTAACATGATCGGAGTTTGGGATTTAAACATGTTTTTTTGGAAGGACAATTCAATCCATAACAGTCAATATTTGCATGGAAAATTTAACAAAAGTAACAGGATTTGGGAACAATTTGTAAAATGTATTAACTTTGATAAGAGACTTGGGTTATAATCTCAATTTTGATGCCAACTGGGGGGTCTAACCTTAGTGGAGTGGTGTTTTGGTTTGCTCAATACTGCCAGAATGCAATATACAAGAAATGGAATAGCTTTTATAAAGGGAATTTATAAAGTTTCAAGTTTACACTTCTAAGGCATCCTTGACTCAAGAAAGGCCAATCTGGGAAAGCCCATGGCTGGCATCTGCTGGTCTTTGTTCCCGGTTCTGTTACTTTCATCTTCTGATGCCAGTGATTTCCTCTCAAACCATCTGTGGGCCTTTACTTAGCTCCTCCAGGATGCAACTCTGGGTTCTGGCTTGCTTAGCATCTCTTGGGAAAGAATATGGTGATGTCTGCTGAGCTCTGCATCTCCAGATGTTGATGTCTAGGTGTCTGCTATCTCTGTCAGCATTCCAAGTATCTCCAAATGTCCACATCTGTGTCAGCTCTGAAGCAACTGTTTTTTCCAAAATGTCTCCCTTGTTAAAGGACTCCAGTAAACTAGTCAGGACATATCTTGAATGGGTGGAGTCACATCTCCAACTAATCAAAAGGCCACACCCACAATTGGGTGTGTCATATCACCATATAAGTAATCTAATTAAAGTTTTCCACCCTACAATACTGAATCAGGATTAAAGGATATGGTTTATTGGGGTATACAACACTTTCAAACCAGCACAAGTAACTTAACTTTTCTGATACTCAATTTATCATCTAGAAAATGAAAGTTTTCGGTCTCAAGGCTTTAGGCCTGAGGTTTCCATGAAGTTATGCTTCCCTGGAAAATACAAGGAATAAATTGTTACACCAGACAAATGGAGCCACCTACCAGTTAATTCAATTTGTATTGTCAGAAGAAGACATTCTCCCATCGGCGCTAATATACAGATAGGGTTGTAGTATCTGCTTAATACATAATTTAATCTGATGGTGTTTACAACAATAAAAGGATTATTTATTTTCCATATTTTTCTCCTTCTGAGACAACCGTAACATGTATAGTTGTGTGTTTCATGTTGTTACTCAGTTCCCTGAAACCCTGCTTAAATTTTTCCATTTTTTTCCCTATCTGTTCTGTGTGTAGAATTTCAGATGCTCTGTCTTCTAGCTCACTAAATCTTTCTTTTTCCTCTTCAAATCTGCTAGTATATGTCTCCATTTTGTTTTTCATCTCTTCTGTTGAGTGGTTTCAAGAAGGAATAAAGTCATAAGGTATGCAAGAGGTGAATGAACCTTGAGGACAGTATGTTGAATGAAATAAAACAGAAACAAAAAGGCAAATATTATTATGCCTCACTAATATGGACTAACTGTAATGTGCAAACTCTGAGAATTGAATTCAAAAGCATAAGTTATCAGGTGAAGGCCTATTGTAATTCTTAGATTGCAAGCTCTTACAACAGTCACATTTATTTCAGAGTTGTAACTGTTAATTTTAAATTCTGAGATGCTGAGCTTTTTGTGAATAACTGGACATTCCCTGGAACTTTGGGTATTTGTGTGACACCTGAGACTGAGAGCTAGAGTTCTGCAGCTATGAAAATCAGGATTACCCCCAACAGCATGTGATAAAAACACTGAAAAAGTGATTAGACTTCAATTAGAGATAGGAATGAATCTGATCTGGGTAGGGCTAAAGTAAGTCAGACTAAAGGGTAAAAGATGATATTGCCTGCATTTTAAACTTTCAACTTCTGCAGAACATCAAAGGAAAGTTTATTTGGTGCAAAATTTATATTTTTGGTAGCATATTATCTATTTTAACTTGTCTAGTCAACTTATTCAATACCATAATTACATGGGACCTTGAATAGGCAGTGAGATCTTATCGGTTTGTACAGGTTGGTGGGATGCTCCAATACATCCCAGAATAACTTGGGCAGAAGATTAAAAATATTTGCAGAGTCTCCTTGAGGGACTAGGGAAAATTGGAAATATTGAACTTCCCACCTGGGGAAGATCTGATAATCTTGCAAGCACTGGGAACTGATAGTTTGATGAGCCAGGCCCTCAATCTTGGGGCTTGCCCTTATGAAACTTATTCCTGCAAATGAAAAACTAAGCCTACTTATGTTTATGCCTAAGAGTCACCCCCATAGAACCTCTTTTGTTGCTTAGACTTGGCCTCCTCTCTAAACCAACTCGGCAAGTGAGTTCACTCCCTTCCCCCTATCCAGGACGTGACTCCCAGGGGTGTAAATTCCCCTGGCAATGTGGGATATGACTCAAAGGGATGAATTTGGTCCTGGCATCATGAAGTGAGAAAGTGGAAGAGAACTGAAACAAAATATATTTTCAATGGCTGAGAGATTTCAAATAGAGTTGAGAGATCATTCTACAGATTATACTTAAGCAGTATATAGATAGCTTCTTTCAATTTTTGGTGTTTTGGAGTAGCTAGCGGAAAATACCTGAAACTGTTGAACTGTGACCCAATAGCCTTGATTCTTGAAAATGATTGAATAACCATAGAGTTTTTTTCAAGATTGTGAAAACCTTGTGACTGACACTCCCTTTATCCAGTATATGGACAGATAAGTAAGAAAAAGAAACGACAAAAAAATAAATAAATGAGAGGGGCGAGGGGATCATGGGATGTTCTTTTTCACTTTTGTTTTTTACTTTTATTCTTATTTTTATTTCCTTTGGGTTAATGGAAATGTTCAAAAAATATATTGTGATGACTAATGCACAGCTGTATTATAATGCTGTGAACCACTGAATGCACAATTTGGACAATTGTATTGTATGTTAATATATAATACATCTCAATAAAATTGTATCAAAAAAGGGAAAAGTGTCAACAATTTAGATTTTCTGCTTGTGAGTATTAAACTGCTAATTACAACTAAAAACTGGTTGCCAAAATTGTGCCAGAATTATCAATAGATATATTTTCATGTTGATATTCTTAATGTCTATCTCTCTTTGAAAATTAAATTTTAGAATACATACACACAGAAAGAAAGAAGTGGAGTTTGGTGAGGCTTCCCTTTGTGGTTGCCATTCAATCTGCATGCTAGTTTATTTTTTAACAGAAAATGATTTGCAACTTTAACAAGGGGACCGCCATCTCCCTATGCAGACTCTTGGCCATCTACTACATTTATCATGCATGTAGCTGCAGCAGATTTCCCTGACTACACTCAACCTTAAAGGACACTATAATGTTTCACATTTTGTTCCCTGTCCGTTATTGCTCCCTCCATAGTCAACACCTCTGCATCAAACAAAACTGAAAAACCACTACTCAGCCTTGATGTGCCAACTTCAATCTAATTTTCGCAGCTAAATGCTGAAAACAATATATGTTGTTTGGAAACTTAAAAAATAATATGAAATTATATAGAACTAGGAGCAGGTATATCTGTGGGTGATGATATGAGAAGATCTGCAGCTGATACTGTAAAAAGGAGGTTATATGCTATGAAAATATTTATGCAAAAACAAACGTGCCTACCTACATTTTACATGGAGAATACAGAAAAGTATTAATAATATTTAGGTCTGAAGTAGGATGGAGACATTTCATATACTTTTTGATATTTTAATGTTTTGCCATGTACATATATTACATTTTCAGTTAATAATCATTTATAAAATAATATTCTTCAGACAGCTTTTTCCTACTCAAGTAAGGTAGCATGACTTGCTTGTGTTCTAAATTATTCATCTTCAAATCCTTCATGTCTAGAAGTCATATGAGAATTTATGAAGACATTAAGAACCACATGAAGAATAGGAAAATATGCCCATACATGAGGAATAAATCAAATAGTAGAGATTGTTTCTAAGAAAGTCCAGATGTTGAGCTTCCTAGACAAAGACCTAAATCAGCTATTACAAATAGGTTTAAAGAACAAATGAAAGGGCATATACATAAAGGGAAATATAAGAATGGTGCTTTACCAAATAGACAATATGGATAAGGAAAAAGAAATGATTTTTTAAGATGTGCAAATAGATTGGCTGGAATTAAAAAGTCTAATAACTGCAATGAAAAATTCACTAGAGAGGCACAATAGCAGATTTGAACTGGCAGAAAAATTAGCAAACTTAAATGCAGGTTAGTTGAGATTATTGTAATTTAGGGAACAAAATACAATAACATAAAAATTATAAGCAGGGCATCAGAGACATTTGGGATGCCATGAAGCATATAAATATATGCATAAGGAGTCCTAGCAGGAGAGGAAAGCGATAAAGGGGCAGGAAGAAACTCTAGACACATGATAACCAAACTGTCTAAAAACAAAGACGAAAGGAGAATCTTGCAACCAGCAACAGAGAAGCTATGCATCAAGTGCAAGAGGGTCCTCAATAAGATTAATTTTTCTGACTTCTCATCAGAAAAAAAAAAAGCCAGAAGGAAGTGTGTTCTAGTTTTCAAGCTGCCAAAATGCGATATACCAGAAATGGAATGGCTTTTTAAAAGAGGAATTTATTACATTGCAAGTTTGCACTTCTAAAGCTGTGAAAATGTCCAGATTAGGGTAAGTCTAATAAAACGTCCAATTTAAGGCATCCAGCGAATAATACCTTGGTTCAAGAAGGCTGATGAAGTTCAGAGTTTCTCTCTCAACTTGAAAGGCATAGGGTGAACATGGTGACATCTGCTAGCTTTTTCTCCATGCTTCTTGTTTCACAAAGTTCCCCAGGGTGTCTTCTTTCTTATCTCCAAAGGTCTCTAGATGTGTAGGCTCTAAAGCTTTTTCCAAAATGGTTCCCTCTTAAAGGGCTCCAGTAAGCAACCCCACTTTGAATGGGTGGAGATAAATGCCCATAGAAACCATTTAATTGAAAGTTAGTACCCACAATTCAGTGGGTCACATCTCCATGGAAACAATAAATAAGATTCCACCCAGCAATATTGAATGAGGATTAAAAGATATGCTCCTCTGGGGTACACAAGAGATGCAAACCAACACAAAGTGGGATGACATAATCAAATTGCTGAAAGAAAAAGGAATGTCAAACAAGAATTCTATGTTCAGCAAAATTATCCTTCAAAATCAAAGGAGAAATTGAGAAGTTTTGAGATAAAAAAATATTGTTACTGGTAGACCTTTGGGATCAAAGGGAATGCTAAATTGAGGTTTTCAAGCTGGAATGAAGGACACTTTGAGTGTAATTCAAATCCACACAACAAAATAAAGAACACTCGTAAATGTAGATATACTGGAAAATATACAGACAATATAAGTTAATTTTTATTTGTAGCCCTTTTAATTTCCTATCTTATTTAAAAGACTGCTGCATAAAATAATAATTATAACATTGTATTGAAGGGTTTACAATTTGTACAAATAACACTTGCATGACAATACCAGCATGAGGTGAAGGAAGATAATGAAGCTTTATATTATCAAAATATTTTGTATACTATTTAAGTTGGCATTAACCAAAACTAGATCATTTTAAGTTAGATATGATTCTAATACCCAAGGAAACTACTAAGAAAATAATGCAAAGCATATAGTAAAAGAAATAATAAAGAAATTAAAATGGTATACACAAATAAGGACAGTAGTGGAAAAATGAGGAACAAAAACAGACATAGGATACACAGAAAACAAATAGAAAAGTACAGACAAAAATCCTATATTATCAGTAATTCCAACAACGTAAATCCACTAGACAGAACAATCAAAAGTAGTGATTGGCAAAATGGAAAAAAAAAAAAAAGTGTGTTCCAAAAATATGCTTTTCACAGAGATACACTTTAGATTCAAAGTCATAAGTAAGTATAAACTAAAAGGTTGGAGAAAGATATACCATGCAAACATGACCCTTCAAAAAGACTGGAGAGAATATATTCGGTTCAGACAAAATCGAGTTTGACAAAAATTGCTATTAAAGACAAAGAAAGACATTTATAATGATAAAAGGGTCATTCTAGCAGAGAGACACAATTACACGTCTCTTACAATAGAGTTCAACTTACATGAAGCGAAACCAGACAAATTGAGGAGGGAAGTACACAAGACAAAAATAATTGTGGGTGACTTCAATATGTCCCTTCGATACTGGATACAACTAATCAAGAGAGCAGTGATGTAGTAGAGGAGTGCAATAACCCATTGAAATAGTTGAGTTTGATATCTGTTGAACACCCCAAGAGCAGCACACGTATCTCCTCAAGTAAGCATGGGACATTATACAGAATAGACAATATGTTAGTAAATCAAAAGCCTCAACAAATGTAAAAGGGTAAAAATCATGCAATATGTTCTCCAACCGCAAGGGAGTGAAATTATAATTAAATATGAAGTGGAGAACTGAGAAATTCACTAATATGTGGAAATTAAACAACATGCTCTTATATTATCAGTGGGCCACAGAATATATCACAGAAGAAATTAGAAAATTTTCTGACATGAATGAACACAAAACACAACATATAGGATGCAGTTTAAGAAATGCATATGGGAAAATTTATAGCTGTAAATGCCTATATTAAAATAAAGATTATGAATTATTATCCTTCTCTTCTTCCTTAAGAAACTGGAAAAAATAGCAAACTAAAGCCAAAATATGCAGAAGGAAGAAACGAATGCAGACAAGGGTGGGTTTACATTAAATAAAATATAGGAAAATGATAGAGAGTATCAATAAAACAAAAGGATGAACAAAATTTGCAAACTGTTAAAAAGGAAAAAGAAGAAAGACTCAAATTTCTGAAATCGTGAATGAAATAAGAGACATCACCCTTGACCTTACAGAAATAAAAGGATTCAAAAGTAAAACTAAGGACAGCTGTGTGCCAATACATTATACAATCTAGATGATATGGACTCATTCTCAGAAAGATAAAAATTACTAAAACTGAGAAGAAAGAAACAGAATATCTAAATAGAATTGTAGCAAGTGGAAGGATTGAATTACCAATTAAAAAAAAACAAAACTAAAACTTCCCACCAAGAAAAGTCTAAAACCACGTAGCTTCAGAAGTGAGTTCTACCAGACACTTACGGGAGAATCAAGATCAATCCTTTACAAACTTCTTCAAAATGGGAGAAGAAGGTGCATTGGTGGGTCAGTGGTAGAATGCTCACCTTACATGCGGGAGACCTGGGTTGGATCTCCAGACCATGCACCCAAAAGAAAGAAATAAAAAATGAAAGAAGAAAGTCACCCAAAGTTATTTTTATGAGGTCTTTTATTCTGATACTCACAGTAGACAATGATATAACAAGAAAAGAAAACTACAAACTAATTTTCCTTGTGAATATAACTACAAACTAATTTTCCCTGTGAATATAAATGCAGAAATCCTAAAAAAAAATAATAGCAAAAGGAATGCAGCATCGTAGTATGCTGAATTATGTACCCCAGAAAGACACGCTGTTCATCTTAATTCATTCCTCTGGGTGTGAACCCACTGTAAATAGGATCTCTTGGATGCTATTTTTAGTTAAGTGTGGCCCAACTGAATGAGGTTTGGTTTTGATTCAGTTGACTAGAGTCACTTAGAAGCAGAAGAAATTCAATAATAGAAAGAGAAAGCTACAGGTTGGATTCCATTGACTTTCTAACTGAAAGTCAATGGAATCCAGAGGAGAAAGGAGGAGACGCCATCATGTAAATTGCCATGTGACTGGAAAAGCCACAGATCATTCAATGCAAACAATTGTCTTTTCAAAAATTGGTTCTCGGGCAACTTGATATCCACATGCAAACAATGAAGTTGAATCCCTACTTTAAACAGCATATAAAAAGTAAAAATGATCAGAGACATTAAAGAAAGAGCTAAAACTATAAAACTTTTAGAAGAACATTAAGGAGTAAATCTTCAAGACTTTGGATTTGGAAATGGTTTCTTAGATATGACACCAAAAGCATAAGAGACAAAAAATAGGTAAGGTGAACTTCAAATTTTGTAAATTATAAACATTTCTTTCAAAGGATGCCATCAAGAATATGAAGACAATAAAAATAAGACCAAATATTCTTGAAGAATGGATTTGCTAAGATACTGTAACCCAAAATATATTAAGTTTTATAGCTCCATAATAAAAAGACAAATAGGTAATTTTTAACAAAAAGGGCAAAGAATTTTAATGTACATCTCTCCAAAAGAGATACACAAATAGCAATAAACACATGAAAAGATGTTCAACATCATTAGTCATTAAGGAAATGCAAATCAAACCCAAAATGACACACTGCTTCACAGCCATTAGAATTGCTATAATTAAAACAATGGACAATTATAAGTGTGGATGAGGATGTGAAGAAATTCGAACCCTTGCACAGTTCTGGAGGGAATGTAGAATAGTGCAGCCATGTTGAAAAACAGTTTGGCAGATTTTCAAAATGTTAAACATAGATTTAGCCTTGCCTAAGAATTCAGCTAAGGAGAAAAATCGTTTTTTTTTTACCACCTTTGGATGCTTTTCTTAAAAAACAAAATCAACTATGTCATGATATAATGCATATACCATAAAGTTCACCTTTTTTAAAGTGTACAATTCAGTGGATTTTTAGTGTATCCCAAAGTCTTCTATTCTTTTCATCCAGGATATTTGCATCACCCCCAAAAGAAACCCCACACCTATTAGCTGTCACTTCTCATCCCCTTCTCTTTCATACCATAGCAAGCACTAAGCTACTCTCTGCCTCTGTAGATTTGCTTATTCTGTATATTTTGTATAAATGGAATCATACAGTACATGGCTTTTGTGACTGACTGGTTTTCTTTACTTGATGAAATATTTTCATGGTTCATCCATGCTGTGGTGTGTTTCAGAACTCAGATTTTTATGGCCAAATAATATTCCAATGTGAAGATAAAACACATTTTGTTTATCCATTTATCAGTTAATGGGCATTTGAATCATTTCCATTTTATGGCAATTGTGAATAATGCTATTACCGTTCTTTACAAGCTGTGCATGGACATATGTTAATTCTCTTGGTGTATCCTAAGAGTGAGGTTGCTAGGTAATACAGCATTATATGTTTTATATGTCTCTCATTTATCATTTCATTTTATATACAGGGATGAACCAAATGGTAGCCACATTCCTTTCCTAAGGAAGTAAGCAATGTAAACAAGGAGATGGATTGTAAACAATAAGCACACAGAATTTTATATTTATAAATATACGCTTTGTGGAACCGTGAGAAGGGAAACCTTATTAATATTGGGGGATCAGGCATGTCATGATAAGTGTTTCTCAAGAAGTGAAATATGAACTATGATTTGAATTATGAATAGAAGATGGCCAAGGAAAAAGTATTCAAGGCAAGAGAAAAATAATAAGAACATTTGTGTAAGCTTAAAGGTAAGAAATGTTTTAGTGCATTTGAAAACATTAATGGAGGCCATAGCAGCTCCAACTGGGATTGATAGAAAATGTTATGGGAAAAAACTGCTGGGAAAACTACATAAATATAGAATAATAAAAACAAAGAGAACATAATATTTTCATATATTTACTTAATCATTCATTTAACACTTGTAGCATTTCTACTGAGCTCGGTATTAGGGGATTAAAAAACAAATAAGGCAAGATCCATTACTTCAAAGATATCATGAGCCTAATTGGAGAAATGACACAAAGATTTAAAATGTAGTGTGATAAATATGAAATGATACAAGGCAAGTCTCCAAACTGGGTATATGTATATCCCTAGTGATATAAAAAGACTTTCCCAAGATCTAATTTCTCTTTTTAATAATATTGAAGCATATGAAATTGCAGATATTCAAATATTTTGGATCTGAAAGTGGAAATTATATGATTCAACCTGATGAAATTACCAGAGATCACATATGTGGCTGGAATATCATACTGTTCATCTTTCCAAACTTCTTTATTAAAATCACCCTTTTTCCCTCTTACAATGAAAGGCATACCCCTTACTCATCTAGAATCTTACCACATCCCTTACCCCATGTGGGAAATAAAATTTTAAAACATAGGGGAATTAAATGAAAGGGCAATTATTAATCATCTGCACCAAAATTCACAGTAGGGCTTCCTTTTAAAAATATTTCTGATAGCATAAAATAGCAGTGTTAGAAACAAGATAATTTGGCCCAATATAAGATAGTATGCATCCACATGTTTTGAGAATGGTATCAGGGAGAAAAAAAGACAATTATTGACTAGTGATGGCTCTTCTGCCCCTAATCTATTGTTAAAGAGTGACCAGTGAAAATCTTGCAGAACAATAATGAAACATGTATTGACAAAATAAACTTACTGTGGTGGTTTGAAGGTGTATATATCCCAGAAAAACATGTTCTTAAATGTAATTGATTCCTGTGGTGTGAATTCATTGTAATTTGGAATATTTGGTGACATTACTTTGGTTAAGAAGGTGTGGTCCACTTCATTTAGGACGGGTCTTAATTCTATTACCGGAATCCTTTATTAGCAGATTGAAGAGAGAAAGCCACGGGAAGCAGCCAAACTCATCAGAACCCAAAAGAGAACAGAGAGGCCAGGAGATGCCACCATCTGCATTGCCATGTGAAGCAGTTGCTAAGGACCAAGTCTCGTAGGCAGCCAGTTCTAGAATGCACAGGGAAAAAGCACTGCCTTGATGACCCATGATTTGAATATTTCCCTGACTTCAAAACCATGAACTAATAAATTCCTATTGTTTAATCTGACCCAAATTTCACGGTATTTGCTTATTTGCCTAGGAAACAAAGCACTTTAAAAAAAAATAAAAGTCTTACAGGTATTAGGCTATTATTAGAAGTTTTTGGGAAAAAGTGCAGATTACACTGTCATCAAAACTGTCTTAAGAAATATCATATGATCATCATTCCTCACTACAAATGTTAGGATATTGAGCAGAAAGTAAGACATACCTATTAAATGCTAAAAAAGATGTTAGATGTCAAGCTTGACTTTGCAAGCTTGACATTCCTTATTCAGACATCATTTTAGTTCATAGAAAGCAATGGCAGTATTTAATAGATTGTGGAAAAATAATAGTAAATATGAGATATGCCTTACATCCTATTGAATCCCAAGATTCCATTCTTAGTTAATAATTTATATTTACAGCAAAGAAAATGACATTATTTATGTATTTATGTGATTCTAGATGTTTTAATGACCTTTCCTTTTTTAATTTGCAGTCCAAAGAGCCATAGGTTTTGGAAACAAAGTAGGAAAATTAATAAAATTTTAATTTCTAAGGCTTTTATCATAAAATATATATATATATATATATATATATACAGAAAACTAAAGGATAGTATTCACTTAATATCATTGATCATTCATTAATATGGAGTAATAGCTATGTATAATTGATACTTGTTTATCATTTAATTTATGGTAACAATTTATAAATAATAATGTCACAATACAACTTCTAGAAAACTCATTTGTTAATTAGTTGGAACCACTGAAAAAGGAATTTTTGTCAAGGTTATAAGATGCTAGAAGATGGCATTTAATTATTCTGTAGTTCAGTGCAGAAGTTGACAAAGTGCATGATATAGGACTAATAGACCAGCAAAAAGGCAAAATACCATTCAGCACTAAAGTAATTGGGCAGAACAGTGGAAGAGACCATGATAAATGATTGCTTCATTAAGTTTAAAATAAAAGGGCAAGATAAGATGGTCACTATCATAGGGTTATAAAGGTAAAATATATAATCAGTACATTTCAAATGTAAATTAATCTTATCATCTGATGATTATCAATATGTGAGAAAACAAAAAACAGTTGATTCCCACTTATCAAACCATGCAATCAAATTTTCTACTGATGGAAAAATAATACCCTTAATCTTTATATTTTCTTCATGTATGTTAACTTCGTACATTAGTAGACAAGCTTTATGAAGGTGGCAATTTTTATCTGCAGAAGCATCAGAAAAAATGGCTTTCTTGTCAAATTAATGTTATATTCAGTCTTTTAAGCGTGACTACACTGACGTAGTGATTGTTGATGTGAATCACAGAATGAACTGAATCTTTAATTCCCTCATAAAATTTTTACGAATAGAAATCTTAAAAACCAATTATCTTGTTCAACACAGTAGTAACAAGTCTCTAAGTAGGTGCTAAACCTGGAAATGAGGAACAACAAAAATAAGTAGAAACTCTAAAATTTATCAGTAGTCCTCACCAAAAATTGCCACATTTCTGTAATTCTTTGAAGCCTGGCTGTCTTGTTTAGATAACGTTAAGTGAGCAATCAAGTATGTACTAGGTCATGAATTCTTTAGTAAGACATATGTAAAGGACCAATATTGCTAAGGATTAAAAACAAACAAAAAAGGAAGTAAAAACAAAATCCAGTAGCTTATGTTTATTTTCAAATATTTGACATATTTATCACTAGTTTAGAGACTATAATTTAATGGTGCAACACATTCATACATAATTCTCAGTGGGGAGCTATTTTTGATAGCAGGTATTTGTTAACCACATAGGATTGTCAAGATTGGTTGAAATATAGCCTCGACTCTCCATCTCTCCATATTCCTAAACTTTTTTCAGCGTAATTTTCCAGAAGAAATGGAGACTCCTCACTTTGACCTCAATCCTAACCTTGAATTCAGTTTGGCTTTGTGACTTGCTTTGGCTACCCAACATAGGCAGAAGAAACCACGTGAAAATTCTGAGCCTAGGTCTCAAATGACCTGTCACTCTCTCTCTCTCTCTCTCTCTCTCGGCCCCATCTCCTGTGTAACCTGACTTAAACACTTTAAACGTCATTTCTTCATCTGTAAATAGGGTTCATAATAATAATGTCGTATGTTTCTTGTGAGGGTCCATAAGACAATTCTTACTAAAGTATCTATTACTTGCTTACGTAAATTTACAATCTAAGTAAAATGTGCTAGAATTGGGTCACAGAAAAGGAATTTAACCTTAGAAAAATAAAAATTTATATAATCAGGGAGAAATATAAGACAAACAAGGAAATCAACAAGCGAACACCTGAAGGCCTTCATTTCGTTTCTCAAACAATCTGAAGTTTTTATAACCATAACTTTTTTTTCTTGCCACTCCTTCTAACTGAAATGTTCTGCCATTCTAAAGTCTCATTGTAAATATTTCATTAGGAGGGTATTTTCTGAGCACAAAATCTAAAATAGCTCACACATTTAGTTCCCATCACATTATCCTTAAGACTAGTTATCGATATTTAAATGCATTTTATTAATTTCTTTGTTTAGCTGTTCAATGTTGGGTCCAGTACAGTATCACATATTGAATTTCAGTTTCTTTTTGTTTTAGTCTTCTTAAATTTGGAAAAGTTCCTCAATCTCTTTTGGTCTTTCATTATATTGACATTTTTGAAGAGTAAAGGCCAGATAGTTTATAAAACGTTCCTTGGTTTGGGTATTTAAGTTGCTTTCTCATGATTAGTTGCAGATTACACATCCCTGGTCCAAGGACAGGTTCTTATGTAATATCACTTCCAGAGCCATATAGAATGGAACTACTTCTCATTGTTGGATCTAATGTTGATCACAAAAATTTCTCCAGTGTATAGATATTATTTTTTTCCTTTAACTAATTAGCTAACTGTGGAGAGACACTTTAAAATTATGCAGATAACTTCTTCCTTTGAACCTTCCTCCCCAACCCCCAACCAGCACGCATTCAACTTCTATTCAACAAAGCAATCCTTGTTATGATGATTGAAAAATGGTTAATTTTTTTCCATGTCCCCCACTTCCTCTGCATTTTTCAGTCAGCAATCTATTGTAAGGAAGAGTCCACTTCTTTAATTTGTATATCTGTACATGCATACTTATGTATGTATTTAACTATTATGGCTTATGGATTTCTATTCTGTTCAATGGGATATTAACCATTATTGTCCATATATATTTTGACATTAGAAGTTGTTCTATTTATGGTCATTTCGATCCTCATCAAGCTGGCTTCTGTATCTTTTTGACATCTCCTCATGATTCTTTTTAAACATCACCTTTATTACTGGCACAACCAGATGCTCCGTTCTCATCTTGGCCCTTTTTAGCCCCAGACACGGGATCAGCCACTTCTCAAAGGGCTCCTTGTTCAACTAGTGAATGGTCTTTGAAAACCAGACCTCAGGGCGGGTTGCTCATTGTTACAGGTCATGCTTTCTAGGTCCTATCATCAGTCAAAGCTGGATTCATAATGATAACCTCTCAGAGTTCATTCTTTCCCCCATTCACGTTTGTTTCTCACAGTAAGAACGCTGTCTTCCAACATTAATGCATTTAGTTATTTGCCTCATCTTACTACACATAAAAGAGTAACTAAGGATGCAGCATCAAAGTTCTGTGTTCCACATTAACTTGAATCTTTCCCTTTGTGTATGATTATGTTAAACGTTAAAAAAATACAGTTAAGTTCATTTGTTTCCATTTGTATTCTGTTTTAGTTTTTCCCTTTTCTATTGTAATTAATTTAATAATATTTAGTTTTTAAAAGTATAACTTGCCTCTAAAATTGAAATTTACAGTTATACCCAGACTAGTATCACTTCCTTCTTTAGCACTCTCACCTCTTTACCCATCAACAAATGGGTAAACTAATTCCACTGTTTTCTAATTTGTTTTCCCTGTATTTAAAAACAGAAACAAAAAACTAAGCAGATTCTCTTTGTGTGACCTTCTGTACTATTTGTTCATTCTCTTTTTATAGTTACATAATACAAGTTATGTGTATGCATCATAGTTCCGTGAACTAAATTTCTAGATTGGAAATATTAGTACATTGTAACTACAAAAATTGCTGCAATGAGTAACCTTGTGCAAATGTATTTTCATAATGTCAAAGGTATATTTTAAAGGTAAATTCCCAAAAGCGTGATTAAGAATGGGGAATAAATAAAAATGAATACATAGTTTGTTGGATATTGTTAAATTCTCCATTTTTTTTCCAGAGAGAATTCACCACAGCAATATTTGAAGGTTCCTTTTTTCTCCACTTCCTCACCAACAGAATGTGCTTGTTAGGGTTATAATTTTTGCCCATATGAGTAAAAAAGTGTATTCTCAGGGTAGTTTTATTTTGTATTTCTGCTGTTGTTTATGGATATAGATTCAGGGGTATTTTAAAATATTATTTTGCAGTTTGTGATTCGTCTTTTGTCCATTTTCCCAGAGGATTTTCATTTTTTCCTCTCAACTAAAAATTATTTATATATTGGAGATGTTGGCCCTTTGTCTGTGTATATGTGGCAAATATTCTCTCCCAATTTGTCATTTATCGTTTGACTCTCTTCAGGTTTTCATTTGATTTTTTTTTCTTAAATATCCTCAAATTTGTCACTCTTTTCTTTCAGTGCATTTGAATTTTGAGTCGAATTCATAAAGTCTCTGACCACGCCTGGGTTATAAAGGAACTCATGCATTGTTTTTTTCTAGTTCTTGTAAATTTCTATTATTTTTATATTCAGATCTCTGATTCACTTGGAATTTATCTTGTGTAGGGTATGAGTAATGGATCTAATTAGATGTGTTTTTTTAAAATAGGTATCCAGTTGAACTAACACCATCTAATTGGTGATTTGTGATACTACCTTTATCTTAAACAAGCTTCCATATGCAGTTGGGTCTTCCATTGGCCTTTATATGCTCCTCATTGATTTGTCTTTCTATTCATCTGCTACTACCACACTGTTTTAATTTAGAAAAGTTCACATGTTAAAATATTAGGGCTAGTACATGCTTAGATCTTTTTTTCAGTGTTTTCCTACTTATTGTTGTTTATTTTCCCATATTAATTTTTGCATCACATTACCTAGCTCTAGAAAATCTTGTTCATGTGTTTCGTGAGCTCATAATAGATTTATAAATTAATGAAAGGAGAACTAACATTGTAATAATGTTACTGACTTTCTAATAAAAATCAAAGCATACCTCTTCATTGATTAAAGTCCACTTTTATGTCTTTTAAAAGTGTTTTATACATTTCCTTGCAATTTTAACCATGTCTTACTGTTTCTTCTTAAATATATTATCTTTCTTTTGCTATTATAAATGGGACTATATCACTGTAAAATTAGTAATATTATTTTCGCATAATTTTGTATGTTAATTTGTATCCTATTAAGTGTTCGAGTTGTTTTATTGTATCATAGCTACCTTCTTGTTTTTTAATATTTACCTAGTATAAATTTGGTCATTCATTTATTTTGTAAGAATCTGAATTTATGCTTTAGTTGTTCCATGTCATATAACATAAATTTGGGCATTGCTTTTATTAGTCAGTTTGAAAATCTTTAAAAATTTTTAGTAGCAAATTAAGCCCATTCTCATCTATTTATGTGATAAATAGATTTGGTCTCAACTCTTTCATGCTATTTTATTTTATAATTATTGTGTGCGTTATGTTGGATTTATTCTTTCCTTCTCTACTTAGTATGTCTGTTTTGTTTTTTATAAATTTCTTTTGGAATATAGGGAGATTTGTTATTCTGAGGCATTATACTTATTATGGTGCTTGTTTAAAAATTTGTTATCTGGTCTGTCAGTTTTAAATAACTCTTGACTTCTACCTGTTACCTATCCTGCTTTCCACCAATTCCTTTTTTATTTTTTTCTTTTTTGTTGTTGCTTTTATTCTACTATGTCAGAAAATATATTTCTGATAACTCTTTAATCCATGCACTGACCCTTATTTTGGCCTTAGTTATGCAATTAAATATATTTAAAAAACTGTATATCTTTTTTGCTGAAGTTTGTGAGTTTATCTCTTGTTTGGATTATGCTAAATTTCTAGTAGATTCCTCAGATAGGGATCATGATGTAATTTTTCCTTAATTCTTGGATATTTAGAACTGCTTTTCTATTGCTATTACATTTAAAGGGTAGTTTAGCTGCATTTATAATCTTTAGCATGCATTACTTTTCCTTGAGTTTCCTAAAAATGCTGCTCCACTTCTGCCTTCCTTTGTATGCTCATAAGAAGTCTAAAGTCAACCTAATTTGCTTACTCTTATAGGTTATTTAATTATTTTTTTCCCTCAAGCTAGTGAAATTTTCCTTGTCTTATTCTCTCTTAGCTAACCGTTCAGTTTGATTTTTCAAGATATATATATGTATTTCTGGAAATTTTCTTGGATTAACATTTCAGCATTAGTTCTATTCCATTGTTGTATTTTTTTCTAGCAATTCCAGTTATTATATAGTGTTACACTTTCAAATTGCTTTCTCTCTGGCAATTTTTTACCTTTATGTTATTCTTATCACATTCATTGTTTACTTGCAATTCTTTAATGTTTCTTACTTAATTTTCATTTGAATCTGTTCTTTTGAGATAGTGCTGTACTTTGCTGCAATTTTTCCCCTCTGTTTTATCAATTCTGATCACATCACTCTCTGATTTTTTGGTTCATTTCTGTTATATTTTTAAATTTCTCATCCTCTTTTTATAATATCTCCAAATGAGTGTTTGAAGGCATTCGACTCCATTCTGACCGTGTGTGACACTCAGTTTTCTCTTTATCCTTTGTTGTCTTTCTGTGGGGGGAGGTTTCATCAGCTGAAATATTTCGATTTGCTTTTTGTTTTCTTCCTACAGTAAATTTATATGGACTTGAATTGATCTTGTTTGTTGTTTGTTTCTAGAAGTTTGTTAGCATCCATTCTAGTTCCACTGCAGCCTCTTGTCAATATCATGAAGCACATGGCGAAGTATTACAATGGTGAGGGAGTGAAACATAACTTGTTTCTTCATTCTTGTGAGACTTTTAATTTTCCCCTCTTACCTCCTTCTTTCCCCTCACTGCCCATGGGAGTATTACCACTTGTTTATTTATCACATCTTCTAAGCTTCCTACACTTATCCCACTCACGTTCAGGCCCCTTTGTTAGTGAGAGTGTTGGAAAGTACCAACTCTTAATACCTTCGGACTGCACTGAGCACTAAATGTTAGGTTTGGTCTTTACATTTTTCACAAAGTTTTCTCGCAAATTTCTTCATGATATTGTCATAATCTGAAACATATATATTAAAATTGAATTTTATTAATAAGAAAAATACAACCTGGGCAGTGACATGGCTAAGGCCCAACAATGGAAAAGCTAAACTTAAGCTTTGCTTTTAAACATAAATATACTTCTCTTTCCACTACAACATTATCTGTCTGCATGCAGACATATAATTGAATATATATATTTTTGGAATGAATACTAACCTTTAAGATAATAAATTCTAACCTCATTGATGGTGGCATTTATCCTACTTCACCTTGACTATGAGGTTATTAACTTACCAGGTAATTGAGAAACCTTGTAAATTCTTCACGTGTGCAAACAAAAATAACACAAATTTCTCTTTATTAAGGTTTATAGGATAAATGTAAGTGGCCCCAAGGTCCCATACAAATAAACTTTTATTGGATTTTAGTCAGTAACTATGCTATTATGGAACATAAAATACCTGCCACAACTTTGCCAACCAACAATTATAATGATTGACTTCCTAAAAAAAAATTAATCTGTCTCAAATTTAAACTAACATGCTTGCCAGACTGTAATGTCTTTTATTTATCCATTCCAAAATACCATCTTTTGTCACTTAGTAGCCTTAGAGTCTATGTTTTATGTTTAATTATTGTCACCTTCATGCTTCCTTTCCATTTTTTTGTTTTTGCTTCCTTTCCTTTTATAGCTAAAAAATAAACTGAAATAAAATAATGATTTTCCTTTTTACTGCCAGACAAGATGTTAAATGAACTGTTTGCCAAGTCTACAATTTATTAGACATAGTGTGTCTCTAATAAAAAGTTTAAAAAAATACACACACAAAATAAAGGCTAAAATGTCAAAATACAATTAGACACGGTGTGTCTCTAATGAAAAGTTTAAAAAAACACACCCAAAATAAAGAGTAAAATGTCAAAATATGTATCTTTTATCGCAAGATCATTATTCCTACCATATCAAATCAGAGAACACATCACTTTTATCTATGTAATGACAAGTAAATGTCTTGACAAGTAGTTAACCTATGTAGGAAACAATTGTATGTTTGCAAAATGAAGCATTCAGTACTATAGTCTCCTGCCACAATATTATTTAACGTGAACTTGTCCAAGAATACAACAGCTAATGCTTATTGTTTCATGTGCATTGAAGGTGATAAAAAAAATACCTTGAGTAATTTGATAATTTCTCGGTGGCTGCCGAAATTCTCTTAAATTATATATAAACTCCCTACATCTGTGGTAAGTCATGACCCTGATGGAAAGGAAAGAAAAATTTATGCTTTCATCATTTCTAGGGCATAATGTGAATGATGCAAAACAGGGTCCAATCACTATTTTAATTTGCAACATTTTTTGAAACATTGGTGAACTAAATATGTAAAATAGAATATCGTTTCAAACAATTTAGTAATTAAATGGCACATGTTAAACTACTCGAATTTGTGAACCCAAGTGCCTATGGTTTGTGAGCTAATATGAAAAAATCATGCTTATTCTTTCATCCCACAGTTATTTGTCAGTGTCAATGAAATGTCTAAAACTTAATCTAATGAGGCTGGGTTAGTTATAAAGTGAATTTAACTATACATTTACACATCTAATAACTTGCAAAGTTTGAAAGTTTCTTAGATAAGAAAATCATGTGTTTTATCTCTACATGCCCATTACTTTATAGAGCTAATGGGCATGTATTTTCATTCTTTGGTAGTGCTTGATATCAAAGTAAACATCATAGTTTTATTTGTTTTTAACCTATCTCAAGAAAATAGAATGTTGTTTCATGAGAACATGTCTTTGGCTGTCCCAAGGAAAGTGCCCGGCACGTGTCGGGGGCTCACTAAATATTTGTTATATTAGAATAACTGAAAGCCAATTTTTTTTTCAGTGAAATAAGTTAAAGCTATTGTTAATGAGAGTGTGTCATAATATGACATTCATTTAGAATGCTGTCATTGCCTTGTGTAATAAAACAGCTTTCTCAAACATAACTAACATATTTCTGCATGATTATAAAATATGATTTATTTATTCTCAGTGTGCTATGCATTGACACACTCTGCTTTGTACTGTCAAAAAGAAGATATTCTGGCTTAAATCTGACAATTGGCTATTATGATAAGCTGATTTCAGACACAGCTAACATGTTGAGATAAATTAACACTGATCTAAATACCTCTGGAGCAGAATGGGGTGGCTGTATGAGTCTGGAATCCAGTAAATCAAGAAAATCTTTTAAGTATGGATTTCAGAAAACTGTTTTATGGGAGAACGATGCATAGTGAATTTGAAGGTGTAGAGGCACTTCTGCCCCTCTTGAAGTACAATTAAAAAGTCGCAGAGTATTGAGTGGGTAAAGTAGAGACGATCAAAGGAGATTAGGCTGAAAATATATTAAAAAGATTAAAAAACTGTGGAGTGGTTAATCTTAATGCAGAACTGACCATGAGAATCTGTTAGCATTCTTTAAGAAAAGGAACTAACTAAACAAACAAACATTAATAAATATTTGCAAATAAAACAAAACCATGTTTTAAAAACCAGAAGTCTTAAAGTAATGATAGTAAAAATTCTTCTGGTAACTAAACTAAACCTGCTCTTAAAATTTTGGGAACAAAGTTCCAATAATCATTTCCATAACCTTTTATAATTTACCAAATGATTTCTCATACATTATTTCATTTAATATAGAAGGTGTCCTGAATTCTAATACAGAAAGTGTATTTAGTGCCTGTAAAACATCTGGGTCTGGGGTTCCACAGATGAAAAAGAGGCATTTTATGACCTTCAATACGTAAATCTATAGATGAAAAAGCTGAATCTAGAAATTCAAATGGATCTTCATTTATCATACAATCAGATCATCTCACTCTAATTTTGAAAGATAGCTGTTTTATGACATAAAACAGATAGAAGAGTAGGTAGATAGGGAGATATAGATAGATAGAAATTGATTGTATTATTTCCTTAGGAAATTACAGTGAATGAGTAATATCTGTCATGGCAATGTTTATAATGGCAAATAAAAATTGCAAACAAACAATAAAAAGTAATTGGTTGGCAAAATACAGAGCATTCTCACAGGAGATTAATACTCTGTATAGTAACAAAACACTATGTGCAGTTTTAAGAGCATGGGCTGTGACATCAGAAAACCCTGGTGTTACAGACAACCTTTAATGGTCCGCGATGACCCCCACCTCCCCATATTCACGACTCTATTTAATCCCTTTCCCATAAGGATTGGGCTGGATTTACTGACTTGCTTTTCATGAATAAGCTTTGGCAAAAGTGATGGGATGTCCCTTTCGAGTTTGGATTATTGAAAGACTGGCTTCTGTGTTGGGTGCTCTCACACTCCCTGTTGGATCACTCTTAATCAAAGGGATGCAAGCTGCCAGAAGCAAACGTGACCTTGGAAGCACATCTTTTGGAATCTGTCAATGACCTAGCATGTGAGCTCAGAGGCAGATCCGCATCCAGGTAAATCCTGAGGCACCTACAATCCCAGCTGATGCCTTCATTGCCATCTCCTGGGAAATCCTCAACCAGAAGTACCCACCAACCAAAGCTACTACCGGAGTCCTGAGCTACAAAAACTGAGATAATAAATATTTCTACTTCTAGCCTCTGAGTTTTACAGCAATAAATAACCAGTACCTCTGATTTTAAATGTGATTTTTCCCCTCTTACTGGCTAGGTATTCCTAGGTATATTTCTTAGCTATTCTTTCAAATTCAAGTTTTTATCATCTTTAAAATGTGCATCAAATACATGTAAATATGGATAAAATAGAATTATTGCAATGTTTGATGGCATAAAACATATCAGGTTATTTACATTAGGATTTTATGATATTGTAAACAGGCAATAAGTATTTCATCCATTAAATAAAGTTGTAGAAGAATACTGACTGATATTTAAACTGATCTCAACATGATAAAGAACATGTTTAGAACAGTATGTATATAAAACCATGGTACAAAATGTTTATGATAGGTGTCATGGTCTGGTTCATGTGTCAACTTGGCCAAGTGGCGGTACCTGTTTGTCTCGTTGGGCAAGTGCTGGCCTATCTGTTACAATGAGGACATTTCATAGAATTAAATCATGATCAGGTCAGCTGCATCCACAGCTGATTTCATTTGTTATCAGCCAAGGGGAGTGTCTTGTGCAATGAGTGATGGTTAATCTAATCACCGGAAGCCTTTTAAGGAGGATTCAGAAGAGAGAGGCTGTCTTCCTGCTTTGCCTGGCAAGCCTCTCCTGTGGAGTTCATCTAGACCCTCCATCGGAATCGTTGGCTTCACAGCCTGACCTGTGGATTTTGGGCTCTGTGTTCCCACGGTCATGTGAGACAGTTTTATACATTTTATATTTGTGAGTGTTCCCTGTTGATTCTGTTTCTTTCTTTATTAATTAGAGAACCCTGACTAATACAATAGGTTAATCTGGGTGAAATGTATATAGGTGTTCTCTGTTCTCTTACTCTTAGCATTCTTTTGTAAGCTTAAAATTTTTTCAAAATAAAAAATTTTTAAAAATATGTACTGAATAACCATACCATTAAAATAACACAGTACAAAATAAAAATAATGAAAAACTATATACAACAATATTAACAATGCTTGTCTCTGAATATAAAGATAATAAGATGTATGTGAATTTATTTTATTTTTTATGTGTTTTTAAAATTTTGTCTACATAAGTCTTGCATTTCTTAATAATATGAGAACATCATTTAAAATATTTCTTAAACTTATTTGTAACCTAGGTTATTTAATAAGAAAACATATATAGGAAAGCTAGGAAATGTTATGGGTATGTAATACCAATAGGAAGTGTGGTATGGGATTTCAACTAGGATGAAAAATTTGGAAAACAAAGTTATTTTAAAAAATGAGAGAGATCTGTTTTAAGCTTGTTTCTTAAATGCTTTAAAAAACATTTTAATTTCATGGATAATTCTTGCTTTACCAGTATGTTGGTTTGAAATTGTTATGTTCCCCAGAAAAAACATTATCTTTCCTAATCCAATCTTGTTGGGGCAGACCCATTGCTTAGAGAGGAAACTTTGATTGGAGTATTTCTGTGGATATGTTACACACCCAGTTTTGAGTGGGACCTCTTGCTTGGATTGTTTCCATGGAGATGTGACATGCCTAATTGTGGGTGTGACTTTTGGTTAGATGGGTGATGTGACTCTGCCCATTCAAGGTAGGTCTTGAATAGTTTACTCGAGTCCTTTAAAAGGGGAGACATTTTGGAGAAACACAGTTGCTTCAGAGCAGAGACACAAACATTTGGAGATGCTTGGAGGGCCAACAGAGTAAACAGATGCCTAGAAACAGATGTTTGGAGATGTAGAACCCAGTAAACATTTCCATGTACCTTCCCATGAGATGGTAACCAAGCCAGAAACCAGAGTTGCGTAATGGAGGAGCTAAGTGAAGGCTCACAGATTTTTAGAGAGAAAACCACTGGCATTAGAAGCTGGAAGCAACCAAAACAGAAACAAGGACCAGCAGATGCTAGACAAGACAGACATTGGCCTTTCTGGAGTCAAGGTATCTTGCTTTGGATACCTTAGTTTGGACATTTTTTATGGCCCTAGAACTACAAACTTTTAACTCAAATTCCCTTTTTAAAAGCCATTACATTTCTGGTATATTACTTTCCATCAGCATTTAACAAAATAAAGCAAACAGTGTCATAATTTGATTTGTAAGGAGAAATGAGAGTATATTGGAAAAGATAGAACTGAAAAATTCCTTAACTTCAGGGTTGCTTTCATATGTAGATACTGTACACAGAATGACATAGACTATAGTTTCTTTTTCTATGAATGTAGGATTTTATATATTTACATAGATACAGGAACCAAGGATGTTTTTCAGTTCTTGAAATCAAAGATCAGTTTGGTTTCATCACTTCTATTTGAACTGCAGATTTCTGTCACAGCCACATGTGTTTATTTCTCCAATGCATCTGCAGGATCATTCATCACTCTCAATCTGTACCTACAGCTCTCATTTATTCTCTATATTTAGTAATGAAAAATACTTGGAAATATACATAAAAACAGCAATTTTCCTCTTTAATTTTATTCAAATTTGAATGTGTGTATATACGCATGTCAGCTAAAAAGAAAATAGTGAATGTTATAGATAAAGTGAAAAAATATTTAATTTCTTTGCAAATATTACCTATGTTTAGGATTTACCTTTATGAGAATTATTTAAACATGGTGCATTTCAGAGGTATGCTAGAAAATACCATTACTGGAAATTGTAAGTGTTTGCTTCGTTGGATTACTTGGAGGCAGTTCATGTCATTGTGTGTGTCTTTATCCCAGTGAACCAATTTTCCTGCAATTACAATGGAAGAACATCTTACACTATATTGTAGCAATTCTAAAAAATGTTACCAAGAGAAACCCAGAAAATCATGAGTGGCTTAACTAGATCAAAGGTCATATTTTTGTCCCTCACCTTCCTCACCACTTCTCAAGCATCTAAGTACCCTTCATTTTGAGCTCCAAGATTCAACTCTCACTGAACTTGTGGTCCTATGCATGTCTTCTTGACCTATTTTTTCTGTCTCAAAGACCTAACCTTCAAATGACTGCACAGCATAATAACTAAATGTCCACAATTTTACAACAGATGACCCGGGTACAAATGTCATCTAAGCTACTTAATGTTTCTTTGCCTCAGGTTTTAATATGTTAATTAAGATAATAATAGTACTAACATGGGTGACTGTGAGATGTAATGACTTAACAAATGGAATATGGTTAGTTCTGTGCTTGATATATATAAAGTATGAGAGGATTAGCTATCATTATTATTATATTATTAACTATAGAAATCAGCTTCTCCTAAAATATTTTTTTCTTTTTATTTCTAAAGAATTTCTACTTGGTTCCTTTATCTATTGCTGCATAACAACAATCCCTTAATAGAATTGAGTAACAGGGCAACCAACTTCAATATAGTTTGGTACTACACAAGGGTATAAATATCTGGAGGTGTGCTTTCTTACGGATAATCTTTGTATATTAGCTAGTGCATAATTGTATCATACCTTCTTATTTATCTTTCTTGAGTAGCTACTTTCTCCTACATGTTCACATTTTTCCTATCTGCTGTTTCAAAAATAGAAACACACCCACATCCCCTCCAGTTTTTGCTCTATTTCTTCTCCCTATCTCTCTTTCCTTCACAACAAAACTTCTTTACAGTATGGCTGAAAAATGTCTATCAACAATATATCAGAAAATTTCAAAGCTAAAGAGAACCATTGTACCCCTAAAAATGGGACAGAGGAAGGAATTGTTAGCACATTGTTGCCCTCTGAGCTGAAAGCCCATTATATCATTTTCTTTAATTGGCTCAGAGAAGGCCTCTCAACAAAAAGCCCTCTGGCACTTAAATTAAAGTTGCTTTTTTTAAAAATCACAAAATCTTAGGTACTTTCTTCTTCATGCACTCTCAGGGGAATTTTATCCACTCCCTCAGCCTCAATACAAATTGATATGTTAATGATTACAAATCAAACCATTCATCTCAGTTATTCCTTCTGGGCTCCAAATTTCCATATGTTACTCAATGCATCTTACATACAATAAGTACTTTAAAACAATGTATCCCAAACTATTGTTACTATTCCAGTACTTCATCACAAATTATGCTTCTTTTTCTGTGGATTGTATCTCAATGCTTGGTACCAATATGGACACATTTTTTTCTTCCTTTTCAATTATTATGAAATAATAGATATATACAAAAGATCTCTGAATAATAACAAAATATGTCTTTTACCCACATCAAGTTTATGAAATAAAACATTATAAATAGCGAAAATACCTTCTATATTTTATTCCCTTTCTGAAACAAAAAGTAGCCAGTATACTGTATTTAGTATTTATCCTTCCATGAATATCTTGATATTTTGCTAAATTAATATATATCCCTCAGTTTCATATAATACTCCATTAATTTAAAATAAATATTTACCCTTCTTCAAATTGTTATTTTCACTTAACACTAAAAATTGTTATGATTTTATCCACTGTAATATATTAAACTCTAGATTACAAAGGTTTATGATTGCTTTATGCATTTGAATTTTAAGCCATATACAAAGTAAAAGATGGCACTAGAAATGACAAATGAAATAACTCTGGCATGTGTATTTACCCATATAGTTACCTATCCTGGAGGTCTTTGTATATTCATACAGCTTTGAATTACCCTCTAGCATGCCTTCCTTTCAACATGAAGGGCACAAATATAGTTTGCTGGCTGCTAAAAGAAGTTCCATATAATTGGTTGAGTTAGCAAAATGAATTTATCAGCTCACAGTTTCAGAGCCTAGAAGGCTTGTTTCCTACCAGGATTGGTATCTTCTGGCTGGCCAGTAACTTTGGCATTCCTTAGCTATTCTACCACATGACAATGCATACAGAATTGTCTTCTTTCTCTTCTGTGTTCTGTTGACTTCCAGCTTCTTTCTCCTGTGACTTTCTCCTATGACTTGTGTTTAATTTCCTTTGTTTTTAAGGACTTCAGTCATACCAGGCTATAGACCACCTTTAGTCAGTTTGGGCACACCTTAACTAATAACACCTTCAAAGATCTTATTTACAAATGGGTTCCTACTCACAGGATCAGGGGTGGGACCTTAGCATGCCTTTTGTGGGGTACATGATTCAATCCCTAACAGACATCCTTTAGCATTTATTGTAAGACAGGTCTAGCAGTAATGAACTTCCTCAACTTCAGTTTATCTAGAAAAGCATTCATTTCTCCTCATTTTGGAAGGGCAATTTTGCTGGATATATTATTTGGATAACAATATTTTTTTTCCCATCACATTAAGTATGTTATCCCAGTGCCTTCTGGCCTCTAAAGCTTCTAGTGGGAAATTGGATGTTAGTCTTATTAAAAACCCCTTGTATGTGAAAGGTAGTTACCTTTTTGCTGTTTACAAGAGTCTTGGTTTTTGGTATTATGTGTACCGAAAATGTGTCTTCTACACATTATGTAGAATGTGTCTTAGTGTGGATCCCTTTAAGTTTATTCTGCTTGGAACTTTGTTGAGCTTCTTGGATTTGTAAATCCATATCTTTCATCAGAATTGGAAAGTTTTCAGCCATTCTTTCTTCAAATATCATCCTGGCCCTTTATCTCTGTTTTCTTCTGGAAACTCTATGGTACATATATTGACATGCTTGATGGTATCTCACAGTTTCCTCAGGTTTTGTTCATTTTTTCATTATTTTTCTTTCTGTTCCTCAGAGGATTCCAATTGTTTTATCTTCAAGTTTGCTAACCTTTATTCTGCCTCCTCCAATCTGTTGTTAAATCCATCTATTGGATTTTCTTTTCAGTTATATTGCAATTTGCAGAGGCAAAATTTCTACTTGGTTCCTCTTTAAATTTATACATCATTATTGAAATTCTCATTTCATATATTGTTTTCCTTATTTCCCTATATATTTCTTACCATGTTTTCCTTTAGTGTGTTGTTCCTATTTGAGAGAGTGGTTCTAAGATCTTTGATTAGTAATTCCAGCAACTGAGCTTCCTCTGGGATAGCTTATGTCAAATTCTTCTTTTCTGTGACTGGGCATATTTTTCTGTCTCCCTGTAAACTTTGTAATTTTTTGTTGAGAACTGGACATTCTAGGTTTATATATGGTCATTCTGGAGATCTAGTTCTACCACTTCTCATTCCATCAGACCAAGAAAAAGGAAGGAAAAAAAAAGGAGGAAAGAATGAAAGATTAAAAAATTCTATCAACCAACAGGCGTAACACCCACATACACAAAAAATGGTCCTTGCCTTTCCAAGTCTGTCAGGACTATAACTGATGCCAGCAACACAGAAAAGAGAAAGAAAGAGAACTGAACCAACAAAAAATAAAAAGTGTACTGGCTTTTTATGCCTTGGTAGATGTTAGTGTAAGGCCAGAAGCTGCTGTTGCCAAGAGGGCTCATTTTTTCTTGTGGGTAGAATGATCTTTAAAACTTCCTACTCCACCATCTTGTGTCTTCCCTCTCCTTCTAAGTGACTTTTTATCAAGGATGTATAATATCTCGTAAGCGTTTTTTTTTAATGCTGAATCCATTCATTTATTTCTGAAGATTTAGGTGGTCTTCAGTCTACTTTTATATTGTAAATAGAGTTGCTATGGAATTTTAGTACCTGTTTCCTTCTGTAAATGTGTGAAACTTTACCTGGGCATAAACCTAGGAGTAAAATGTTAGTTTATAATATATTCTATCTTAAACTTTATTAGATTTTCTAAGTTCATCTCAAAATTTTATCAACAATGGAAGAGTGTATTCAGATTGCTGTACATTCTTGACATCATTTTTTTTTTTTTTTTTTTTTTAAAGGAAAGACAGAGAGAAGGAAGGAAGGAAGAAAGGGAAACATTTTTAAACATTTTCTTGTTTTTTATTGTATTCTGTTTCTCCGTTTTTGTTACATGGGCTGGGGCCGGGAATCGAACCGAGGTCCTCCGGCATAGCAGGCAAGCACTTTGCCCGCTGAGCCACCGCGGCCCGCCCTCTTGACATCATTTGATAGAGCTGTTATTTTAATATAATCTGCCCAATATGTGTGAAATATTATATTATGATTTTATTTTCACTTCTCTTATTGACAATGAATTTGAACATCTTTCATAAAATTAATGGCCATTTGGATTTCTTATTTTATTAATTATTCATATTTTATCTCCATTTTCTCTAATGGTCTTTGTGTCTTTTTATTGTTCATTTAAAATCCTGTTTAAAATATGTTTTATTGAAAGTTTATCAACTTCATTATGTTAAATTTTGTTCAAAAACTCTATTTGATTCCCTCCTAAATCTGTTCTAACTTTTTAACTTTTTAAGGTGCTAATTCTTTCTTAAGTTTATTATTTAGAAGTTTCTTAAGACATTTTCAACATCTTTAATTTATGGTCTATAAAAGAGGTTTGCAAACTATAGTTTGAAGGTCAAATTTGGCTTGCCTCCTCTTTTTATACATTAAATTTTATTGGAACACAGTCGTGTCCATTCATTTATCCATTACTTTCTTTTTTGTATGCTGTATGATGGGTACAATTCATTATTTTCTATGTGAATATCCTGTTACTGTAGCACCATTTGTTGAATTTTTATTTGTTTGTTTTTTATTTGTTGGTTTTTGCTTGTTTGTTTTTTGGGAAGTACATGGTCTGGGAATCAAACCTCACAGCAGGTGAGAATTCTACCCCTGAACTACTCTCGTACAGCCTGTTTATGCATTATTTTTACCTGTTTTTGTGCTAAGCAGCAGAGTTCGGTACTTGTGATGGAGACTTTAGACTGAGAAACTAAAGAGATTTCCCATCTGCACCTTTACAAAACAGTATGCTGTTTGCTGATCTGTATAACAATATATTTTATTATCTGAATTTTTTCAAGGCTTATTTTTTATATTGATTATTTTGGTGATTTTTACTCATGGTGCTTTGTTTTCTAGCATGTTTTATATCAGATCTTGAATTTATCAGCTTATGTGTGGTGAGGCTTTTCAATGAGAATTTTGAGAAATTTGAGTGAAGAATTTTTCCCTCCAGCATCCATTTGTCTTTTCTTTTTCTAGACATCCTTAGGAATTAACTATCACAGAGTGACTCTTTTATGCTAATTTTTGGCAGATGTTTTAAGGCCTAACATTCTTTAATTGGTACACTTTGGATTGTCCATTTTTAAAGAGGAGCACATGACATTTCCAAAAGCTGGATGTGCTGTTTTCCATCCACTATTTCGCAGCTAAATCTCTAAATTTTTATTGTAGTATAGACACCTGTAGTGTTCCAGGGCATCGTTGTGTTGCTGTTACCTTATGATGCTGGTTTTCACCTCCCCTCCTTGCCATCTCCTGGATATTTCTTGCACAGTGAACTAGGGATTTAAAAGAATGTTTAACATATTTTATTGAGAATGTGTGGGTCTTTTCTGTCAGAATTCCTTCCAGGGAATTTCATCCGCTGCATTGCCAGAAATCAGTCTCAGTCTAATTTTTGAAGCAAATATATGAGAATCATCCTAGATATCTTTTCTAATCCCTATATAAATGATCCATCAGGAATTTCTATAATTCCCTTTCCTAAGATATTGCCCAAATCTGTTTACTCTGTGCCACCCTTACTGTCAGACTCCTAGTCTATATCATCTTCATTACTTGTCTGAATTACTGCAGCCACCTCCTCTCTCTTCTGCAGCCTCTCAGGAAACATTTCCCCTACTGCAGCCAGAATGTTCTTCCGGAAAAAAACAAACTTTTTAATGGTTACCCTTTCTTCCTAGCAATTGTGCCACTCTTTACCTTTGAGATATATCATCTGAGCAGCCCTCCTCATTTTTCACATCTGAGCTCAAGTATCATTTTCTGCAGGTTCCTGAACTTGATATGGTTTTCTATGTGTCCCTTCTATGTCTCCCACACTCCCCAGCCTAAACACTCACAAAAATGTATTCTAGTTGCATGATTACTGTTTGTCTCCACAATTAAACCTAAGCTGCATGAGTGTTGGAAACATGTCTATAGTGTTCATCATTCTGGCCCCAGTGCCTATTACCATGTTGACACACAATAGGAATGCAATACATATTTGTTGAATGAATGCATAATACAGAAGAGCAAATGACTTGAAATGCTCTCTCCACCAGAAGAGTTCCCTGATTTCTGAGTAATGGGTACATACTCATTCTGAATACCAATCTTGCAGTCATTTTTCCTCATAGTACTTTTGATTTATATGAATGATATGATTAGTTTCTCTAGACAGAAACTGATTTCTAGAGACAGAGGAAGGATGAGGTGCTGGCTCTTTCTTCTTGGTTTCAGTGCCTACCTGATACATACCAGCACAAAGTCTGATAGAGGGAAGGATTGGGCAAGGCAGATTTTTGTGTGAGAAATTTTCTCAATGCAACGGTAGCCTCTATGTATGGGAACACATCCCAGAGAACACAACACAGAGATCTCATCATCAAATTGAAATGCTCAAATCACATGGTTTATAAGATGAGTTTACAACAGAGTGAGAAGTGAGAGTCAAGAGATTGCACAAGGACACATAATAGCATGGGAGAACCACATTACTTTTATCCTGAGGTTTGCAATGTCCATATTTCCTGCCTCTTTCTCTTCTGCATCATCCTTCATACAAATGGTCAGGTTATGAGAGTAAGAGCTGTAGTTTGAGCAAAAGGTCACAAATGGAAGATGCCCTTGGGCAATGGCATACACTTGCTCTCAGAGAGATCTCCTGAAACCTGTATACCACACCAAAGCAAATGCCTGCCAATTAACCTGATTAACAGCTTTGAATTTTCTTTATGTTTCAAAAGGGGCCAAGGGATGTGATGTAACCATAGCATTGCCAAAAAAGACCTCATGAATATTAAATATTTATGTATATTTAGTACATTCTGAATACTTAATGCCTCTTTTACATATAGTCTTACATATTGTTCTATTTTGCTAGCTGCCAGAATGCAACACACCAGAGACAGATTGGCTTTTAATAAAAGGGGATTTATTTTGTTAGTTCTTCAGAAGAAAGGCAGCTAACTTTCATCTGAGGTTCTTTCTTACGTTGGAAGGCTCATGGTAATCTCTGCTGGCCTTCTCTCCAGGCTTCTGGGTTCCAACAACTTTCCCAGGGGTAATTCCTTTATACATCTCCAAAGGCTTGGGCTGAGCTGCCAGTGCTGAGATGAGGCATGCTGAGCTGCTTGGGCTGTGCTACGTTGTGCTCTCTCATTAAAGCACCAACCAATTAAGTCAAACTTCATTCATTGCAGCAGGCACACCTCCTAGCCAACTGCAGATGTAATCAGCAACAGATGAGGTTCACGTACCATTGGCTCATGTCCACTGCAACAGAACTAGGTGCCTTCACCTTACCAAGTTGACAACTGAATCTAACTACCACACATATATTTAGTATATAACAAATATTTAGTATCCAAGTACCTCATAAGTTTTTGATATCTTGTATCCTTTGCCCCTTCTACCTTTTTCTATATATGTTTAACACATACATATTCTATTTACTACTTTTACTTAATACAACCTATGAATTCTTCTACATTTAACTCGGCTTTTTGCTTGACATTTGCATATTATACTTAATCATCTTAAAAGACTTTACCTATGTTTTATAAACTACAAAGTCATTCATTTGAACTATTAAATATTCTTAGAAATCAATGCACATTATGCAGCTTAAATAAAGCACCTGACCTCTTTCCACACACTGACAGAAAAAGAGCATTCCTCCCCATCTGATGTGACTAGATGAGTCTTTCACACTTATGTAATAAATATCTGAAACCTTTCATGTTTCCATGTAAATTTTGTCAAAATTTTGCCATTTAATTGAATTATCAAATAAATGATTAACATTGAAAGAAAATGTTTGTCAATGATAAAATATGCCAAATTAAATGGTTTAATGAGCTCAGTGATGCCTGATATGTGATTCATATAAATAAAGATTTTTAATGATAAATTTATTTTAGTGGGACTATAATGGAATTCAAACACAAAATATTGTATTGTATTTTATCTACATTATTGAAATTATTCATATTTAAGACCCAGAGAACATATAACTGCAGAATAACATAATCTTCATAAGGCTCCAAGCAATTTGTTGTAAAAAACAATGGCAAAAATGATACATCAGAGTTGAGCAATTGCCTGTTACAACAGAGAAGAGAAGCAACATCTAAAGAGCTGAGGTGCTGAGCCTTTCTTGTTAGCACAAGTTCTTTTCACAGGTCTGTATTATATTCTCTTTGTCCTTGGTTACATTACTTGCTCTTAAAAGCTACGTAACACAGAAAGTAATGCTTTATGTAAACTGGATAAAAAGCTCTACAAAATTGGGATCATAATACTGGCCACCCACCAACTTCACAGAAATATCCTGAGGAATAATGAGATCGTGTTTGCCAGGTTTTATGAGATGCCTGGATAAAAGCAGTTATAAAAGTACAAAGACCTGGAAGAAGTAAGTCTGTGTTCTGAGGGGCAGGTATAGTGTCTATACAAGAAGAATATGGTTTTGTGTGTTAGGACATTGAAAGAAGTCAGAATGAGTAAAGTGGGAAGAATACCAAGGATATGAGGGCAACAAGAAGGGAGAGGGATCTATCTACAGATCTATAATAGATATTTTTAATATGTCTATTTTTCCTTCCTTTAAATTAAATCCTTGTTTAAGAATTTAGATACATTATAATTGCTTTGGATAAGTAATGATTAATGAGGAGGGACAGTGTCCTACTTTTTTGAGTCATTTTTTACAAGAATCTTGACCAAATAACTATTTCTGGAATAGAAACAGAAAGAACTATTTTTTCTCTGAGTATAATTGAGGATGATTAAATAGAATTTCAGAACCTGTATAGTTCATTCCATATTCCATGTTCATTGAGCACATCCTTCCAAGTACATATGGCAGGAAAAAGTGCCATAAAGCCAATCAGAATTCCTTAAACCCTCTTCCATGAAACATTTTTTGTTTGAGATGCTCCCTGAAAAATATTAAGGCTCTAAGATTTAAATAAAGCAACAAGTTTAATGTGATTCTCCCCAATATTTTGCAAACATATTTCCTTACAAAACACTTGGTTAACATTTCACAAATTAACCTCTAGGAACCTGTGTTCTTCTAGCAGAGAATACATTAAAAATAATGAAAATTATAGTTATGACAACAATTCTAGGCATGCAAGCGGCAAAGCTACAAAGACAAAGAAAAGTTAGAAAAAGGCATTATCACCTCAAGAATGAATAGAAGAGGAGAGAAATTACATATAGGACAAAATTAGATTTATACAAAAAAAAGTAGGCCTTGAAGAAATTCAAATAATGAAATATATTGCCATATATATCAACAAACAGTATACTATGTTTGCAAAGGTGCAGATGATAAATATCTAGCTTTTCAGTTCACATGGTCTATTATAAGTACTCTGCTGTTTAGCACAAAATCAGGCAAAATTAATGAGTAAATGAATTGCTTTCCCCAAGGCATAGTCGCCCCAGTAAAAAGCCAAACACTATGTTTGAGGCATTTTTTGTTGTTGTTAAAAATAACCCTTATTTTAAGTTCAGTACTTAAAAGTTTACAATTAGGAAAACAGTGCAGAGTATTTCATAAATTACTTATCCAATTTTAAAGGACCAGATAAACTGAAATCAGTAGTACTGAAGACCAGAGAAGTCAGAAGCAAAGGTATTTATTTTCAGCTTTTCAGCTCAGGAGCATAGTAAATAAAACTTATCACCTAAAATGCAGGTGCTGCAATAAAATGAGAAGCAAAGTGTTTTGGATAGGAAGTTCGTTAATATACTATCTATATTTAAGAAATTATAATACAGCATAATATAAACCAGTGTGGCCTCTAGAATGCCGAAAAAGAGACAGCACTCCTCTAGTAGTGAAAGTTCTGGGCTCTAATGATCAATTTACTTAATATGCACTGAGATTACTTATCAGATATGGCACAGCTTTCTGTCTCATAGAGCTATTGTGAGATTTAAAGGAGCAAAATCTCTGGTCTTAGGGTCAGACAATCTAGGTTTTAGTTATAACTCTTGACACTCAATGCTTCACTTTGTTTTTCTGTAATGCTGAGATAAACATATTTTCCAAAATGAGAAAACTAAACCAGAAACATGAGGAATGAATATGCTTAACTGTAAAGATCAAATTCAAATGTATGTCAGAGTTCTTGCTACTAATCCCAGTTTTAAATAAAATCTCACTTGAAATCTCAAGATTAAAAAGGTTCAAAGTAGAACTAACCATAGTACATCCATATGCCTTCCTGATTTTTCCCTTTAACAGAAAGATTCTTTAACACTGAGATTCCCAAGAAAAAAGTTTTAAAACAATCTCTTTGAAAATAATTTTTCAACAATGGTATTGATTTATATTGCATACAGTTACTCATTAAATACATATAAAAATTACCTATATATTGTATTGGTTAATTTTATAGTATAGGATAATCTCATAAAGATTATAACATTTCCAAGATCACAAAGTCAACATGTGGTAGAGCTATGGTTCAATTCTAGATCTAGATATTTACCTCCATTTCATCCTGCCTTTCAGTTATTGTCAGTTACACTTAGGCATGTGGGGAAATGCTATTAGAGTAAAAAAAAATTAAGAATTAGAAGATCTCATAAAACTAAAATGATAGGTAATTTGATCGATATTGAGCTGGACAGGGATGGAAAGCTTAATATATATTTCCTTTTTTTGTTTGTTAAATATAGATTTCTTTATATCCTTTCAGAATTAAGAATAAAAAATAACACAATTTCTGTGCAGTAACATTACCTTCCAGCTTGTCTCCATTCACCAACCTTCCCTCTACATCATAGAGAGAAACATGACTTCTTCATTTGACTGCAATTCTTGAAGACAAAGTCCATTATTTTACAATGAAACAATGAAGTTATAATTGAGCTAGCCTGATTATTTTAACATCTAATTCTCAATTTAGGGCCTGTACCTGAGGTGGAAGTGAAGCATGCTTGGGATTGCACACCCCATTACACCAGTAATATTTCACACCCACCCACACTTTCTCAAATCAACACTCCAGTTCGCTTCACTGAAGCTAGGGAGGTCTACAAGCGCCTTCATTAATTAGATTTGTGCATTTCGAATTCCTACTCTTCTTTGAGATTATATCTCTGTAGACAAAATTCCAACCCTTTACATCACTTATTTCTATATTAACAAATACAATCTTAAGCATTAACCACCATCCATGACCTTGGAATATAGCTGACCACTGCGTTCTTGGGCCTTTTATGTTGCATACCAAAAATATATATTTATTTTAATTCACCTATTATACCTTATTTCATATTCCTAATTTTTGTTTTCATTTATTTATGCTTTCATTTCTATTCAGAATATCTCTAAAGAATAGTCACTCTGAAGATATGGCTCAAATCTATGATGAACTCACAACTCCTTTTGGTACCCAACTTCTAGTACTGAATTCTTCCTCTATTTTAATTATACTTTGATGCATATAATGAAAAACTAAATTGCACTACCTTAACCATATATGGCTTAATTTTCTTTATTTTAAACCAAGTCTGGGATAGTGTAGATATTAAACGATGTAACCAAGCAATTCTTCCATCTTTCAATTCCATGTTCATTAATGTCTGTTCATTGCTAAGTTAATCATAGGAAGTTTTCACCTTTGCACTGGTAGCTAATTCTTATGGAAAAGGTCAGGCAATGGTCTTATCTCCTGTTACTGTTTCGGTTTAAGAGTGCACATGTTGAGTTAGATTGTTCTATAATCAACTTGGCTTTACAGTATCTCCTTCTTCATATGGTCCCAAATTAGACTTAGCCAAAAGTGAAGTTTCACAAAATTTGGAAGGTGGAAGTGAAGCAGCAATCATTGCATTCTGAAGGTTTGTGTTGGTTAGAAGTAGTGGCAAACACACACAGTGGTCTGGTACAGTCATTTTTCTCTTGCTTTTTCCTGTTCTGTGTCCACATCTAGTTTCCAAGCACCAGTCAGCTGACCAACAATAACCTCAGACCCAACTACTAGATGTTTTACTGGAAATTCCTGGGGGTAAAACCAGAACAGCCCACAATTTTCCATAGGCTTCTGTTTCGCCAGTACCATAGCCCTTCTCCAGCAGCTACACAAGGACAGCTCCTGGATTCCTATGTAAGATCTGATGCATTTATCCATCCTAAGGTTGATTAGTGACCTGTCTTGGATACTTCAATATTGCTTGTCAAAGGTTTACTTCCTTAGCTTCTCACATAATTGTGTAAAGTCGAACTACTTTAATAAATTCATTCTTCCACAATATTCATAATGATTTGGCCCCTAATTAGTATTAGAAGTTGGATTGGTGGATTAGTGTTTCTTTGTAAAGTTATTGGGCCAAAATCATCACAAGACTGCATGAGCTTGCCATCTTATATTGACAGAAACCAGAGGACTATATATGAGAATGGACCTTATGATTTTTGGCTAAGGGCAGAGGAGTATAATGTTGGATTGTATCACAGTTCTTAATGCGGGTAGGCTAAGCAGATATTCTTGATTTAACATGCCACTCAAGCAGCTGGAAGTCTTTCTAAGTCTTTGGTTGGTTGACTGAAATCTGGACCCAAGGTAACCTACACTGTATTAAGTAAAATGATACAACTTACTTGACGTACTCTCCAAGAAGGTATTTAAAAGTTCAGGTGGACTGGAATGCTAGAGTGGCTTTACTGTGTAAAATACACTTATTATTATTAGTGGTCACAGATGAGCAGAAGTCTTCTGAGAATAATGCCTTCAAGGTCAGTGAACCGCAAATCTTTGAAGAACTTTGTGGTAAATATTCCTGTAGGGCAGGAGATAACCATGAAAACTTATAGCACCACATTGGGCTCCCTAAATTCACCAAGATTGATGGGATCCCAAGATGGCTAGATGGTAGCATTTAGTCACCAGAGACCTGGAGGGCACTCTTAGGTGACAGAGTCAAATAATAATAAAAATGTTCTGATCCTCAGACATCTTTGGTGCTGGCCAACTCTTTATGGTTTCCCTGCAACTAAAATAAATGGACACCCTACTAGAGATTTGATTTGTAAAAGAAGATTTGATTTGCATTTATTATTTTGTTTTATAAAATAATAAATTAAGTGAAACTTGAATCATTACAATAGAGACCTATGGTCCCTTAACCAAGACCCAGACATGACCTGTAGGCATTTTTTTTGTTGTTTATAACAAAGTATTATGTAATGAATACATACTGTAGGCTTTGCAAATAATGTTTGGCATATATATTCATAACATAAATACTCACTATAACAGGTAAATTGATTGGAAGAGTTCCACAAAGTTCAAAAACAGAAATCGTCTATAAAATACATCTTCAGATCTTGAATACAACTAAAATATGTAGCAAATTAGTTTCTAGTATCAGACATTACAGAAAACAGACAACTTTCAAAAATCTAGTTGAGAGCTTGTGAATCTTTAAATAAGTATTTAAATATGCACATTATCATTTTGTACTCCCAATAATTGCATGGTTACTAATGGCCTGGCACCAAATATCTAACTTGGAGGAACATTACATGAAATACAAGGAATCAACCTAAGTCTTTAGTCAAGGAGCATTTAAGATGGTCTATTCCAGGGCATTATTCCCAACGTGATTTATATACACGGTAATTTTGCATAGCATCAGCAGTGGATTGAAGGAATTCATGGGCATCTTCTTGGTGAATGAACTTTCGTTTTGGAAACCAGAAAGATGCCCATGAATTAGAAGAATTTCAATGACACCATCAATGACTTCAAAGTGATAAAAATCATGCTGGATTCTTCCACAGCCCTTTTTGACTTACCTATCTTGGAAAATCACAGTGGGTTGCTATAAACTTAATCTAGTAATTACTGGAATTACTGCAATTTCAGGTGAGGTTCCATTGCTAAAAAAAATCAACAAATACCCTGAAAACAGGTGAGAGACAGTTTGCTCTCATGTGTCAGAACCATTGATTCATCTTAACTACCCACCAGCAAGGTTCCTGCTGATTCATATACTAAAGTTTCTCCTATTCTTAAAAAAGAAAAAAACAAAAATGCTTTTAACTATTATTGTATAAACTATCACATATCTCTTATCATCATCATTTTTAGGTTTATAGAGAGTAGATTTTCCAAATGCTTCTATTTTTCCCTATCTTTTTGCTCATTTTCTCTACTGTAAGCCTTCTTCTATTTCCACTGCTTTCCTAAAATTGATCTTTCAAAAGCTGACACACGTTCTAAGTATGTTTTTTATGCATCTGCTTCTCATATCCCTGTGACAAGTATAACGGGCTTAATTTTCAACTTACTTTTAAAAATTTTTTGCTTTTCAATTATTTCACTAAAAATATTGAAAGTCTAGTCCAAATCCATAGACAGCTTTAAATAATACAAGTAAAGAACAATAATGATGCTTCTAATATTCAGACTTTGAGCAATTAGGTCCCTAAAAATTAAAGGGGCAAGCATTTAATCATTATCAGTTTGTTTGTAGAAAGCTGACAAACTGTCACAATATTTTTCATTTTCACAAAGCCATAAGCAGAATGTACTTGCCTGGTATTTTAGGTTACTTAAAAGCAAGGATTTTTATCTGTCTATTTCTTTTAGTTCCTTCTTTCCCCTTTGCTTCACTGAAGGGAAAATAAGCAGAGTTGTAGATAAAATCCTGAACATTTTTGCTCTATGTGTTAGATTTTTTTCCAAAGGCTGGTTTTAAAATTAGGAGTGAGGAAACATACAAATTTACATTTCACAAAATACTTCACAGAATGATCTAAGCACATTATTTTCTTTAAGTTAAGAGAAAAATATTTGACTTTTTTTTTTTTTACAACATGGCTGTTTGCTGTAACTGTTTACATGTAGAATAGAAAATTTCATTTTTACTTGGCTGTTCTCGTAGGCAGTAAATATGGTGATTCTTTATATTGGTAGGAGAAATACTGAAACAAAAGGAGGAAATAATTGAGGGTAACAACTCTAGATAAAAATCTTATGTGTAACCATTCCCGTCAATCCTAAAGAATAGTTAGGTTGTTATATAAGATTTACAAAGGTTCCATGCACTAGGGTAACTTTTCAGAAACCTACCAACTCCAGATGGGTCCCTGAACTAGATAAGTCCTGAAATGCAGAGGGGCCAGCCTTTTCAGAAAATCAACTAGTTCCATCCCCCATTCCATATTATCAACAGCCCCTTTCAAAAAATGAAAAAGTTAGAATAGGTATAGCCCCAATATCATTAAAGAGTGGGAGAAAGATCAAACAAAGGTGATGGTGGAGTTACACAGAGAAGGTTGGATTTAACAAATGAGTAAGAGTGCCGAGTCATTATACTGATATTTCCATTAGTCTCCAGAATCTTAGAGCAGCTAGAAGTAAAAACCTAAAAGTGTGGAGTTGTAAACCATATCAAATTCTGAAGTCTATTCTACAACTAATTGCTGCGATGTGCTTTGAAATTTATTGCTTTTATTCCACATATGTTATTTTTCACAAACAAGAAAAAAAGTCTGTTGTGATGATAAATGCACAGTTATTTGATGATATTGTGAACCATCGATTATACACTTTGATTATTACATGGTATGTAAAGTTATAATATATATCAATAAAAAACAAATAATTTAAAAAACTATTATTCATCACAGGAAATAACAGAAAGAGTGTCAGGATTACTCACTTTGGCCCTTTTTTAAAAGGACATTCACAGCATGTACACAGAACCTTGTTTTTTTCACATAACCAAAAAAATTTGCTTTGTTTAAAAAAAAAACAAAACCTATGTGTACCAAATCTAGGCTAATAAGATTCAGTTCTTAGTAGCAGCTAGTTAATCCAGGCAGAATGAATAGGAGATATGTTTCTCAAAGCAGAGCATAAATTTGAAAAATTATTGGGCACTGGGAAAAACACCCAAAGAACAATCCAATATTTTCTTGATGATGTCTGCCAAAATCCTCTTTTTAAAACTCTCCATAGCAAAAGTAGAGGCTTTGTTTTCAGGGTACACTTATATGATGCACAAAGTTCCAGAGCACAGGGGCTTGAGGGTGCCAAGTAAGTACACACAGAACCTGAGGGGCCAGACCCAGAGAAGACTCCATCATTTTTTTCAGGCTATAAAATTTTTCTAATGGAGAAAAGCCCATCTCTAAATGAAAAGGAGGTCCAGGAAGAAAATTCCAGAATATACTAAAGGCCTACTCCTGGATGAGGCAACAGTGTGTGCACAAGTACTTACTGCGGCATTCCTTTTCCTAAAATTCTAAAAAATAATTAGCCAAGGTATGCTGGTTTGAATGGATGTATGTCCCCTAGAAAAGCCATGTTTTAATCTAAATCCCATTTCATAAAGGCAGAATAATCCCTATTCAATACTGTATGTTTGAAACTGTAATCAGATCATCTCCCTGGAGATGTGATTTAATCAAGAGTGGTTGTTAAACTGGATTAGGTGACAACATGTCTCTACCCATTTGGGTGGGTCTTGATAAGTTTCTGGAGTCCTATAAAAGAGGAAATATTTTGGAAACTGAAGGAGATTCAGAGAGAGTAGAGCAGAATGACATAGCCATGAGAAGCAGAGTCCACCAGTCAGTGACCTTTGGAGATAAAAAAGGAAAATGCCTCCCAGGGAGCTTCATGAAACAGGAAGCCAGGAGGAGAAGCTAGCAGATGATGCCGTGTTCACTGTGTGCCCTTCCAGATGAGAGAGAAACTCTTACTGTGTTTGCCATGTGCCCTTTCACTTGAAAGAGAAACCCTGAACTCCATCGGCCTTCTTGAACCAAGGTATCTTTTCCTGGATGCCTTTCATTGGACATTTCTATAGACTTGATTTAATTGGGACATTTTCTCGGCCTTAGAACTGTAAACTAGCAACTTATTTAAATTCCCCTTTTTAAAAGCCATTCTGCTTCCAGGATATTGCATTCCAGCAACTAGCAAACTAGAACACAAGGTAATAGATAACATGCAGGAAGTCTACAACAGCCCTGGCAACCCAGGTTAGGTGCTATCATTTTGCCTAAGTCCAAAGAGGATCCCAAAGAAGGACACTAAAAACCAAATTGAATGACAAACCAAAGACAGAGAATGCAATTCTGATGGACAAATATAGTAGGCAAAATGTAATCTTTTGGCAACATAATGAGTATATAGAAATGCATAAAAAAGAAATCTTTTACGGTTGTATAGGCAGAACTAATGCCATACGCACAAAACACAAATACACAAAGAAGTAAAATAGTTAATAAACATATAAAATTCAACCTCAGCACAAATCATATGCTATACTTTAAGACTATCATCAGATTCTCATTTACTCCTCAAATTAATGAATAATAATAATAATTAGTAGTAGTAGCAGTACATGAAAAAATACCCTGATGGACGCTTTCATACACTGCCAGTGAGACTGTCAATTGGGAGAACATTTCTGGATAATAATTGGGCAATTTGTATCCACAAACTAAAATGTGCTTATATCCTTTGATCCAGTAATTAATCTTCCAGAATTTTTTCTTAATGAAATCTCTTTACCATGGCCTTATAAAAACTCAACATGAAAGCCCAACAACATAGTTAATTAAGTACCTTTATAGATCAGTCATAAAATATATCATGCAATCATCAAAATATCCTTTGTTACAAATTCTGCTAGTGAAAAATACTGGTTATATAATATTAATGAAACACACAGTTTAAAGCTGATAGCCTCTGTTTAATCAGAAGTGCAAAAAGTATACTGGAATAAAATACAAAAAAATATTAACAATGGAAAAAAAAATCTTATGTGTGGATTTCAGGCCTGGCCATAGGCTTTGCCTGGAAGTTGTCATGGGAAGAAGTTACCATCACCACACCATCTTGGTGCACAACTAGTACATTGCAATTTTCTGGCAGGTGTTGCAGACTACCAAGATCAATTATGCGAATACACATAGCTGCATTTCTAGGCCCTGCATCTCCAATTGGAGGCCTTCGTTTGGGAGCCTTGGCTGAGGCACTTTTCTCTATTCTGACACAGTTCGTTTCCACTCTTCATCCTTCCCACTTCCCCAAGGCTCCTAGATAGATAAAAAGGCAAAAGCATTTTGTTCAGGAGTCCTCAACAGTGAGACAATTACTCCAGTCTGTGCTGATCAACCCCACCCTTGCCTGGTATCATTCCATGTGGGAAAATGGGACACTAGAGAGCCAGGTTCGGTTTTTGCCTCTTGCTTGCACTTTCACAATAAATGAATAAATGTTTGATACTTTCAGTATAGCTCATTGTCCTAATTGGCTACCTCAACACCCAGTTACTTGACAATAATCATTTTAGTGATGTTGTCCTCAATTTTTACAATGTCAGTGATTTTAGAGGTGACTCTCTCTCATATACCCACCTATACATATACATTTATAGCTATACATATATATTGAAAGTTGGCATGGAAATTAAAATGTAAGATGTTTATAACCTGGTTAAGTGGTTTCTATAAACCTAGACTTCTGAAGAGATAATCCCATAACCTTAGACTGATTCCTTGCTTACCCATCCAAGGCTAAACATTTCCCACTGAGAACAGATTTATCTCTGCACATAGTCTCATAAGTACCATGACTGAGAAGGGGCAGTGACATAGATGAGATATAACTTTCAGTTCTAAGATATGGTATCCATTTCCATATTCTACTGTTTAGTATCATGATTATTTGGCAGTCACTTTGGATTTTAGTAAATTTGGTGTACTCTTATGTGGAAGGAATATGCTTAATTAAATTTGTAAGCCTTGACATCAAAGTAGAATTAGATGCACAAGGTGTCAGTGATTTAAAATAAACTGGGTTGCCTATATAAAGTGAAGAACTTTTAAGGTAGATAGATTCTGGGAGTTTCAGGGGCCACTAAAAGGCTGTCATTGACAATAATTGTCTAAAGCTCTCTCTGTTCAGAAAGGAACTAAGAGTAGGAAGAATAAGTTAAGGAAATAGAAGGGTGAGGCACAGCCAGAATCCACTTTTTATTGGAGAATCAACTTCTGAGCATGTTTTGCTCACTCTGAACACTGGAGAAGGAGGTCTCCCTTAAAAAGATGTTGAGATGTGGGCTTTCCTAACCCCTTTCGATATACATCATCATCAGCTATCAAATGGATAAGATGGATATGTCAAGTGTAAAGAGAAATCTAATTTTTGCTCTTCTTCCACTGACTTCCATGAGACTACACTAGGAGACTATGTCTCCTGCTTCTTATTTCTTCATAAGCATTTGGGAGTCTTTGAAATTTCTTTTCCTCATGATGTCTGTTTACTTCTATCAGATCCTACCAAGGTGTCATGATCATCTGTATACAAATGGCACCTAGTATAACCCTTAGCAAGGGGCTGCCAAGCAGTTCAACTAGGAAAGGACCATGAGATTTCAAATTCAAAAATTAAAAGGAATCCTGATATTTTCACAAGCAGTGGGGACAATCAAATCAATAGGCCAACCCCTCAATCTTTGGGTTTGCCCCTATTGAAACTTATCCCTGCAAAGGATAGGCTAAATTTACTTAAAATTGGGCATAAGAGTCATCCCCAGAGAACCTCTTTTGCTGCTCAGAGGTGGCCTCTCTCTCTTTTAGCTGACATGGTAAGCAAACTTACCGCCCTCCCCCCACTACGTGGGACATGATTCCAAGGGAGGTTTAATTTTGCAAACATTAAACCTCCCTGACAAGGGAGATAAATCCTAGAGTGAGCTGGGACTCAGAATCAAGAGATTTATAAAAACTTCCTGGCCAAAAGGGGGAAGAGAGAAATGAGACAAAATAAAGTATCAGTGGCTGAGAGATTTCAAACAGTTGAAAGGTTATCCTGGAGGTTATTCTTATGCATTATATAGATATCCTCTTTTTAGTTTATGGTGTATTAGAGTGGCTAGAGGGAAGTACCTGAAACTGTACAGCTGTGTTCCAGTAGCCATGTTTCTTGATAATGATTATATAATGATATAGCTTTTGCAATGTGACTGTGTGATTGTGAAAACCTTGTGTCTGATACTCCTTTTTTCTATTTATGGACAAATGAGTAGAAAATATGGTTAAGAAAAAAATAAATAATGGGGGAACAAAGGTTAAAATAAATTAAGTAGATTGCAATAATAGTGGTCAATGAGAGGGCGGGGTAAGGGATATGGCATGTATGAGTTTTTTCTTTTTTCTTTCTTTTGCTGGAGAGATGCAAATGTTCAAAAAAATGATTGTGGTGATGAATACACAACTAAGTGATGATATTGTGAGCCATTGATTGTAACCATGTCAAGAATGTTTATATGTTTGTTGTTCACAATAAAAATGTTTTTTGAAAAAGAGAAAGGACGGTTTGTTTCCTGGTGCCTGCCCATGCAAAAAAAAAAAAAAAAGAAGTAGAGCAAATTGGTTCATTCATCCACCAAACTTTCTTAATATTATTACCACAACTTTTTCACACATTAAAAAAATAATAGTAAAATAAATTTAAAACCTTGAATTAATCCAATCCATAGTCCAGACCCAGAATCCCTGGAATCAAAATTCAACAAACATTGAGTCATGTAAAGGCTAGGAATGATCACCAAGGGATCAAAGACAGTGGCCTAGAATAAAATCTAAATTTTAAAATTTTGTTTTAACAAAAATGCTTTTCTTCCCTCAGGTCTATCTCAAATGTCACACTGACTTCAGGAAGTTTTTTTTTTTTTTTTTCCTTCATAATACATTGCTGTGAATTATATTGTGACACTTGCTCTTTTATTTTGAAATTATCCGATATTTCTTAATAAGTTCCTTAAATTCAACTGCATTTGGTTAGCTTTGTACCCCTTAGAGTAGTGAGCACAAGTACAGTCTCATAACAAACATCCTACAGATAACTTGCTAAATTGAATTGTATCACAAGATCAATTAAGAAGAAACTCATAATTCCTAAATACAAAAATATCACAACTTTTGTGTTTCAGCTGCCATGGGGGCCATTTTCAGGCATAAATCATTATGAAAACTTGTCTCTAGCTTATACTATTCAACACACATAAAATGTTGTTTAACTTACCTGAGGATTTTTCCATGAATGTAAGTAATTTATGTGTACCTTATCACACTTCTGGAAAAGTCACTGGTACAAGTCAACCATTTGGAAAGGCATAGTATTCAAATAGGAGTGGAATATAAAAAGAAAAATGAGGAAATGCCAAAGCATGAAAATTCCATTCAGATACTTATGTCATAACTGAGTCCTACGGTTAAAACTAGATGGAAAAAAAAAAATTCACCATTACGAATCCCTTGGCTTTGTAGAACTTCCATGTCACTGGTCAGGGAAACTTCTTAAGAGCTGTGAATACAATACCCTCAAATGGGATAGGAAGTAACAGTCAACTGTACCAATACGGAAAGGGAGAAGAATAGCTCCCCACGCATCAGGTGTAAGTCTAAGAATTCAAATGATTATATGAGTCAACAGATAAATTCATAGCCTAATTTGTCCTCAGATAACCAAATTGCTAGCAATATTGTTTTGATAATGTCATTTTATGAATAACATTATATGTATACTCAATAATTATTTGTTGGTTACATTTAATTTATGGGATAAAAGACAACTATCTTGTATTACCTAGGTTACTTAATATAATATTATAGTATAATCATGTTTATTATTTGTTACATTGATTTAATTTATATAATTAAAAACATGACAGTGTAATCTGGTATTTGTTTTTTTCTGTATTAACTGAAGTGAGAAGAATAGTTAATTCCCTTTCCAGTTCACCCAGTGATCAGTACTGTTTCAGGTAAACATCTCTATCTCCCTATCTTGTTTCTCAAGTAAGACCTCAGCTTCATGTCATACGAAACCTACAAAGGATGAGAGCATAGAGTATGGTTACAGATTCCAGCTTAAAAAAGATCTCCCGATCTCAACACATGAATGACCATTTTTTTAGGAATTGCTCCAAGTTTCTCCACATTGAATTTGAATCTAAATACTGTGGGTTCCATTATGGGTTATCACACTCCAGGATAAGCTTAATCTGGACTGGGACTGACTTCCAAAAGGAGATTTAATTTCCACTCAATCAAAAACAAAAATAAAACTCAACTTAAATACTTCGGAAAATCACCTAATTAGCATTGTCCTTCCTGGACTATGTTGAGAGAGTGTCAATACACAGTTTTTCCACATCATTTAGAGCTTAATCCTTGTCAGTTCACATTGTACTTGCTTTTCTCTTCCTATTAAATGATGAGCTTTTTGACTCATGCTATAGCATCAGACGGATTAAATTAAAATCCAAGCTCCATCTTTTACTAGCAGTGTAAACAGAGCCATGCAATTTAGTCCCTCTAAGCTTGATTCCACACCTTTAAAGTAAGGGTAATTATTATTGCTACATTTATTTCCTATGCCTGCTAAAAGATTTCAAGAGAAGATGTATTTAAAGTGCTTAATCTATTATCTAGTAGAGCATAAGCATTTGATAATTGCTAGCAACTATTATTGTCATCAATATTTATTATCACTGTTGTTATTTTTCCCTGTATTTCTAGCACTTAGTCCACTGCCCAGCACACATTATGACTTTCTGTTGATTTGGAATTGATTATAGCAAGACAATTTTATTTTTCTTTATGTATGCGCAATAAAAAAAACAAAATCTACAGAATGATGATATTGTTTACCGAAATACATATTCTATAATGGAAGAATCTTAATTTTTTTTTTAATTGTTCCAAACTAGCAAGGTTTCTGTGCATAATTGTTAGTCAAGTCTTGGTTGATGATACACAGCACATGATTATTTGAATAAATCTATGAATGCACAGACAGAAATTTTAGTTGTACCAGAACTTTGTTTTACTTTTAACTTTAAACTCAAATTAAGTAAGGCTTTGGCATTGGGAAATAAAGATTTTCTCCAACCATCAATAATGGTTTAATGAAGTGTTAGAACATGAGAAAACCACTTGGGTATAAGTTTACAAAGAAAATTGGCCACATCATTATTTTTCAACAAATGGCAATAATTCAGCAGGTCACGGAGAAACACCATGTGGGAAAGACTGATCTTTGAAGGCATTTTTGTCAGTTCTGTTTTTAAGTCCAAAGAAAACGCTTCTGTATCATATACCTAGCTCATGACCATTGGATGGAAAACATGAATTTGCAGCAGTGCTTCAAAAATTAATCACTTCATATAATAAATCATTAAACAAACAGATATTGCTCTATTAATTCAGAGCCAACATTAGCTGAACATTCCTAACATGCCTGTAGAGAATAATATCTAGAAGAAAATACATAAATCCATTTTTATTGTACTTCCTTTAAAAAGATCAAATACTTTAAAAATATGATTATTACTTAGCATAAGAACTGCATTTCAAAAGACTTCATAATAAATAGTTTTTATCATTTAGGTTTCATTTTTTAGCACATTGGTGAAACACTTTAAAATGCTTTCATTTTTAGCTATCAAGATAGGATCAATGGATACTGCTTATTTTTTAGCTACTCCTTTGACGAAATCTATTAATAAAAGATAATTAAAGTTTATACACAAAAGTCTGGCTCATGTAGAAAATATAAATAAATGTGCTATGTTGTTTTATCATACCAGTATCCCTTTACAACGGCATGGCCCTTTGGAGATTTTGATAAATTAAAGGAAGTCAGATCACTTCTGCTTTCACAGTCATGGGCAATTTTCAGACATTATCGTGTCTTGCAGAACAATAAAGTAACTAGTTCATGAGTGTCTCCAATTGATTTCCATAAAAGATGATCTGAACAAGGTTAATAGAAGAAAAAGAAGTCATTCTCCTTTGTTGCTACTTGATCTTTTTCTTAACTTGGTGATATTCCTTAAGAGAGGATTTTTTCAAACATCTCTATAAAGTAGTAGAGACCTACACATTAGGTAGAAATTTTCCCTGGGCATATTAGGAAATATTTCCTTCATATTGGTGCAAACTATCTTTTTCACAGATAGTTGTAGATTGGACAAAACTGTAGGTTCTGACAGCTTCAGTCTTTGCTGGAACAATCTTTCATACAAAGCATATACTTGTTTTTCCTTTATCTGAGCCACCTCTAAGATTTTATGCTACAATGTAGAACTCAACAAACTCTCTACCTCTGTAGATTTAATAAACACCCACTATAGGTCTACAACTTTTATTCTAATCCTTCTAACTATCATATTGCCACTCTCAGTTTAGACAAGTTGCTATACTTTTCTGGGCTTCACTTTCCTTCTGTGTAAAATAAATTTCCCTTACAACTCTAGAATTTTGTGATATGAACAAAGGTAACTAAACTGCTAAATCACAACCGGTCCAAATGATGTCCTTAGCAATAAAAGAAAAGAAAATTCACTCAATGTTGCTAATGTGGAAGTAAAACTAATTTCATATTTCCCCAGAGACCAAGGTATATGTGAATGGCATGTTTATCATCAAACCATACAACTGATAAAGTCTTCGGAAAGAAACAAACTGCATTATTTAGATAAAGAAAAATGGTTTTATCTTAAATGCTTTAGTTACATTAATAGTTATACAATTGAAGGCATTTGCTTAATGAATGAATTTATAATGTATGGATTCTACTCTACACTCATTTTCAAAGAGATTATTCATTATATAGAATTTTGATATGCATAGATAACTTCCACTGGAACATATCTGATAGTAATTCATATATAAATAGAAATCTATTAGGTTTCAAACCCTAGACCAAGGGCCATGCTTATTAAGAAGAACATATTCCTCTTTTGTAAGTACTGATTTATTGTTTATGCACTTCGAGTATACAGAATCAGGCAAGTTAAATGGCAAATCATACTAAAGTAGGATGAGCTCTTAGATCAATGTGATTAGTGTCCTTATAAGAAGAGGAAATTGGGACACTGATAGATAGAGGGGAGAATGCTATGTGATGACTGGGGCAGAGAACTCCATGGATTTCTTTCAAGCCTACACTGAAGCCAGGAAAGAGGCATGAAGCAGATTCTTCCCTGCAGACTTTAGAGGAAGCGTGGCTCTGCTGACAAGTTGATTTCAGAGACACCTCCAGAACTGAGACAGTAAATTGTTGTTGTTTTAAGTCACCCAGTTGGGCTTTTATTTTTAATGGCAGATCTAGGAAACTATGCCTATAATCCCTCTCCTTTATATGCTAAACTTTAATTTGTATGAGGAAAACACATTTTCCATTCATATTACATGCTTCAATTGTTAAGAATTTTAGGAAAACGAAAAAAAAATTGGTTCAACAGACTCCTTAATCCTCTAATTTCATTCAGAATGTGACAAATCAGGATGGAAAATGGAACTATCCTGAGTAAAGAGATCAACACAATTCACTTTGCTGAAAAATTTACATTTCATTTGAAAATGAAAATGACCTTAACAGCACCGAATTATATATTTAAATGTGGCTAAAAGTGGAAATTTCAGGTTGCACATATGGTACTAGAATAAAAATTTTTAAAAATCCATGGAATTGTACAACACAAATACTAAACTCTAATTTAAACCATAGACTATAATTAATACTACGATTATAAAATGTGCTTTCAATTGTAACAAATGCTACACACCAATGCAAGGCATTAGTAATAACGTGGTATATGGGAATCCTGCATTTTATGTATGATTGTTCTGTAAGTCACAATTTCTCTAATAAAAAATAAAAGATACCAAGAAAGAAGGAAAAAAATAGAATTGAAAGGATGTATAAATATATTATTTTCTTAAATTCAATTTTCAACCACAACCATCTGGCAGTTTATAAGTAAATGAGAAATATGAACAATTTCTATATATTAGAAATCAGTTTGTTAATAATAACATGAAAATGAAATGATAAATATTTATTTAAAAATTTTTGAAGTATTTTATCCTATCCCCTCTATAACATTTTTTTCTTCCAATTTAGAAAACTTCACTCTTAATTGAATGAGAGATAAGTAGAGTGAGAAATGTATTAACAGTCATCTAAAATTGGGTCTTTATTATAAAGTTTTGATTAATAAAATTTCTCTAGTTCTTATTTTAGCATAAAAAATACTGATTTCCTTGGTAATTTTTTTAATCAATGATCAAGTAATACCAGTAAAATACCTACAGGATTGGATATAATTAGCATTCAAGGTAATTTCAAGTATGGTAACTTCTAAATAAGTAAAAGAACTGTTTTTTTCTAGGTATTTGTTTCTTAGAAAAATTCTGTCAACATTTTTGCATGTCAACATATGCAAGAAAAAATAAATGATGAAACAGTTATGGGATACAACAAGGTCACATCTTTTATATTTCTAAGAAATTTCATTTAGGACCATGGTCTACAGTTTCTTATTTGTATATTAATTAATTTAATTCATCAAATTGAGCATGTAAATAAGCATCAAACATTTATAACTCTAATATTTGAGACTCATTTAATATTCAAACAAACTAGTTAATGAAAATATCATTTTGATAAGAACTGTGAGAAATACAGTATAAACAGAATCCTGGCTTTAAGGGTTAACAGTGTAGAAGTAACTATAAAGCAAGATAGTACTCATAAGTCATGGGGAAAAATATTGACCCCATAATTTCAAAGTGGGACTTACTACATGGTGCATTTCATGCTCCAGAGTTTCCCCATGGGATCAGGAGAAGCTTGATTCCTTTTGTGACCAGCTCTGCTTATCTCCTTCTCTACCCTATCCTGCTTCTCTCTTCTCTTACAGGTTTCTATTAAGAATATTTCCTTATGAAATGCTTGCATTTGGGGATCTGCTTAACCTATCCAGAGAATACTTTAGGCAGTTTCAGATATCGAATCATCTAATCGTAACAACCCTGAAGTGTACAAACTATAATTCTTCCCATTTCATCAATGAGTAAATTGAGCTAAAGAGAGGTTAAATTTTTGCCCAGGAAATAGAGAAGCAGGGAAATATTGATATCTTATGCTTACTGAGCATGTAATATGTGCCAAGTTTCTCACTGATTATATCCTTACAATGACCATGTGAAATCAATTATACTATTATATTTATATATTCATATATGATATGAAAGTTCCATACCAAATGAAGTATAAATTAGTGGTTAAGATATAGGCTTTAGAGTCACTGTCTGGATTCAAACCTTGCTTTTCTATCTCGTAGCTGAATGGCTTGCTTTCCATAGCTTTTCTAGATTTCAGTTTTCTTATCTAGTATGGGAATATAACTGTAATACATAGTATATATGGTAATTATGATAAACATGATAATATACAAAGTGGTTAGAACACTGCCTAATGTATAGAGATAATTTAATACATAATATTTCTTATTAATATTAATATTATAAGAGTTCGAATGCTGTCCCAGATCAAACAGCTATGCTGGGAAAGTCACAGGCATACTCAGGGTAAATGTTCTGTATCTCGCCTACCCCTCTCCTTTCTCCTTGTTTGAGTGTATGCAGATGTTTCAGTCTATTTCCATTCTCCAGCTTGGGGGAGATGATAGACCTAATGGAACAGCTTGACCAAACCTTGAGCCCAAAATCGAGAACAAGCAAGCCCAGTTGCTCATCAAGGTGGGAACTCTGCACAAAGATTGCTTGATAAATGCTGTTTGCTCACTGGCAAGGACTCCTACCCCTAAGGTATACAAATACCCTACACTTGGGCAGTTTGGGCATCCTTCTTCTCTGACATAAATTAAGATGGTGTGTGGAGCTGCCATCCACCAACCACGAGCCAAATGGCTTCCTTGGGACCTCTTCCCCTGCTCTTTTGGGCCCTTTGTGCTGTGTAAGTAAAACAGCCATTTGCTGAAAGTCTTTGTTGTGCCTGAGCCTGTGTGTCTACAATGCACATGTAGTAATTCACTCCATGAGTTAATAAATGATGAAGCTGGATTTAAATACCAGCTTTGGGATTGGCCAAATTTAAGTCCCAAAATTGTAAGTAACATCTCTGTAGTAGAAGCGTCATATATTTTGAGAAAATGGCCAGTTTTTTTAAAGAATTTTTCTTTACTGTGGTATCTATATTATGAGAAACTAAATTGGAAAACAAATATAGAGTCAGATAATGGAGAACATTGGGATTTGGGATATTTTCTCTATGAACCAAGAAACCATTAAATACATTTTTAACAGATGGATGGTTTATGGACATTAGAATGTTTCATCTGGGATTGATGTTAAATATGTGAGAGTTTTTTTGTTTTAATCAAATACAAGAGAAAAATTGGGATAATATAACAAAGAGGTTTGTAAGAAGCTGTTGGTTTAGCTGAGTATGGCTGAATAAACTCCTGTTGAGTACAAATGTTTAGCATATAACTATAAACTGAAGAAAACAAATTAAGCTTAATGCAACTGGAATATGAGCAAAAGTAGGTAGATTATAGAGAGCCTTAAATTAGAAAAGGTGATTCTCTGAGAAGGGTATCATTTTTGAGACTTTTAGCCTGAGAGCAAGCAAAAGTTGGGACCACTAGGGATAATTAAAGCAAAACTGGAGACCAGAAAAGAGACTTTATAACAACCTTAATCACTGGAAATTGAGGGGAAATTTCTGGAAAGAAGAGATCCAGAGAAGCAGAGTCCAGAAATCTGTATGGATGGTGTCTGAGCAGACATGCACAAGGCAGCTCATATGAAAATAAAAACTCAATTGAGTTTTGAGCTGCCACCTAAGATACAGGTTGAAATTAGAGTACAACCTATTTAAGTGCCTTATAAAAAGAAAACAACACACTTCTTGTTTGACTGAAAAATTTACAAGTCAATCATCTTTACAGCACTAACATTTCCATTGTCTAAGATATAATTCAAAATTATTTGACATATGAAGAACTGGAGAAATGTAACTCAGTCTTAGGAGAAAAACATCCAACCAAGACCAACTTCAACCCCTACATAGGAATCTTGGAAGTAGTTTTTATAATTTTGACCAATAAAATAAAGGATGAGGGATGAGGAATACAAATGAAACATTGAGGTTTGAAGGATCACATACCAGGCAAAAGCTTTGAGTGTTGTTTTAGTTTCCTGGCTTCCAAAACAAATACCATGCAATGGGTTGGCTTAAACAATGAGAATTTATTGACTCATGGTTTAGAAAACAGGGGAAGTCCAAAGTCAAGGCATTGTCATAGTGGTGATTTCTGCCAGGAGATTGTGATGTTCTGGAGCTGGCTGCTAGCCAGCCTTGATCCTTAGCTTTCCTGTCACATGGCAATGTGCATGAGTCCTCTTCTGGCCTCTCCTTTTTATTCTAGGTTCCATTGACTTTCAGATTCTGATGCTCCCTGTGTGGCTTTCTCTCTATCTGTCTTAATTTCATTCTGTTTATAAATTCTGACTGAATTGGGCCACGCACTTTGATAAGGATACGCCTAAGGATACCAGAAGTATCCTTATCGAAAGATCCCTCTTACAATGGTTTCACACCCACAGGAATGGATGACGTTTAATAACTTCTTTTTCTGTGTTACAAAGCTCCAAACCATCACAGGATGTCAGTAAGAATGTACTTTTCTTGAGAGCAAAATTTACATCCTTTATTCTGTGATCTCTAGCACAGACATTCTGCATATGTTTATTCAATCTATGGTTGTTGAACTTAATCAAATTAATGTAACATAGAGCATGGAAGTATCAATAAAATAATTCTGAGATTCAAACTGTGCCATTTATGTCACTTTTTAAGCTTCATAACAGGAAGGTACAATTTGTATTTGGTTCTTTGCTTCATTCTGATATTTCATATCCCATTGATGACAATACCTACCGAATAGCAATAAAATACTGGGTTTGCCCTTTTTGCTCTCCCTGCCCTCTGTATATCATTTGACAGAATTTAGTCCCAGGAACAGTATTACACTACCACTTTCAATTCAATTCTACCTTATGAATTAAATTTTTTGTGTGTCTCAAGACAGAGCTTTGTACTATACATTCCTATGAATGACCCCAATTTTCTTCAAGATTGTTGCCAATTTGTGACTACTGACTCAGCATAACTACTCATCATACTTTCTTATGATGAGTGAGCCACCTGAATGCAATATTAGCATATGGCAGATTTTATATGACTGCTTCAAGGAGTTTTGTAGACGCTTGCGTATGATTGAGAATTCATAAGTTGCTCCACACTTGTGTCTCTTCTCTGGATGTGCACACTTAGCAAATGATGCAATGAGCCTTCAAGGGCTGGGTTAGAATTGCTTACTGAACCACAGTTTATATTTTACCAGAAGCTCAAATGTGAACAGAAATGTTCTCCACCACATATTCAAATTTTATCAAGGTGAAATGCTTTTCTGATACTGAGTACATTTATGTTTTCTGGGAAAAAACAGATTCTTCCCTATTCAAACTAATTGGAAAATTTATATCTGATATTTCTTTAGTGAGTAGGAGCTTCCCAGCCTGTGTTATTTAGGGATATTGTTCTTTTGGACTATAGGATTGTGGAGATGCAGGGTCTGGGCTCCCCCTCTGCATTGAGAGTAAGTCATTACATGTAGCTGTCCATGTGACCTGGATAGAAGTTAAAGGTCAGCAGACTTTCTCAGGGAGGAAAAGAATGTACAGATGGTATCATAAACCCCTTATCTTGTAAAGCATTAAAACTCCTCTCCCTTGACATGTGGATAACTTTCTGCTCATACCCTATGGACTATCCTGTCCTAAACCCTTGCAAGCTGCCCCCTTGCACTCCCACCTTTGTGGAGTGCTGACTTCCCAAACAGCTGCCACCAGGACAAAGTCTTCCCCTGTTCATAGGTTCTGATAAAACACATGTCTGACTCCATGCTAGCGTGTTCTTCAGTATTGGGGCTGCACCCTTCTAGAGCTGGTTTAGAACAAGATGACAACCGATTTTCCAGATTTCTTTGTTTAAATTTAAAGTTCTTAAAAACACAGGAATTCATTAATTCTTGGTGTCATTAAAAGAAAAAATAAGTATGAGAGAATGCCCATTCTGATTGCAAAATAATTATTTATAAAGTTAAATTAAATATGTATTTGCTCCTTGAAAAATACCTTGTGCATTTAGTAAAGCTGTTTTGTGACACCAGAATAATCTTACTCTGCAGCATTTCATGCCCCTGCAAATTCGGTATACTCATCATGCTAAAGCTGGTTTTCAAAATATATATATACATGCATATATGCATACATATTGAGCAGGACATAATTTCAGATTATCTTCATTTTATAGTCAAATTTTATTACAAGGAATAAAATTCTACTCTTTTTACCCTTTTGAAATATAGAGAGAATATAAGCATGAACTTGGAAAGGGATTTCACATAATAGCTTAGAAATATTCAATTTCAGTTCCTAATGTTTAAAGAAACAAAGTCACCAGCATAATCAAAACTGCAGTTCTATTAAAGGAGAAACTACTCACGCAGGGAGATCTTAAATTGGGAAAGTCAGAATCATAATCTCAGTAGCTATCTGGTCACAGCTACTTTATAAAGGCATTTAAGGGGATTTCCAAATGGGGGTTACAATGGTGAGAGGACATTAAAGTGCCTTATTACTTGGGGGAGGGGTTCTTAACAAGGTAGGTTGCAGATATACATTGATTAGAATGGTTTGCTCGTCCATTCTGATAATCTCCCTATACTGGACTGAAATTGACTCAACATGAGGTGCTACATCCCTGCAATTCTGTAAGGTGCAGTCCAGTTTCTTGGAAAGTTCCTGAAGGGAACTGGTTTTGACTTCTGGAAACCTTTCTTGGAAAGAGGTCACTTCCAGCAGTGCCCAATGAAGGCAGACATTTTATTTTGCTTAACACTAGTAAGTCTTAGCACAAAGATCTTAAGTATGCAGGAGAAGCCCTTTGCACAGCATGAGGGTTAGATCTGTGTTTCCTGGCGCTTGAAAGGAAATTGGACCTTCAATAGATAGCTAGTTAAAATTTCAGGACCTTTTTTTTGCAGTCGGGGCACAAACCTTTCAAATAAACAGTGGGTTTATAACCCTTAATGTGAATGAACGTTTAACAGGTCTGTGTCTAATGAACTCCTGGCTGGGTGACCCAAAAGTAGGAAGTGGTTTTGGGGATTCACTAGGTAATGACTGTCTTTGCAACTAAATGCTAAACCAGGTTACCAGCACCTGGATTTTGACTAATATTTTGTTTTTTGTGGTTAGTAAAGTGTTTCCACAAGTATTCAAAACTTTTTATTTTGTCTCATTTGAAAAACAACTGTTTTCGATGAATCAAATATGAAGTAATCAACCATTTGTTTTAGAAGCTACTGTATGTATATATAAATAAAAATCCATGCGTACATAAATGTGACCCCCACAATACAGTATACAAAAAAACCCATGTATATACAAATTGTGTGTATATCCACAAAACACCTCTGAAAAGAAACAAAACTCTAATTAGTAATGCTTCCTTCAGAGGAAGAACATTTGAGAATTTGGAGAAATACTTAGGAATTTTTCAATTTTACTGTCTACCCTTCTATAACTTGTAAACTCTACACTCTGTGCATTTATAAAACAAATAAATACAATTTTACTGTAAAGTAAACTTTCTCTATTCTTATCCTTGTCTGACGTGCTGCACACTTTTTCTGAAAGAAGAAAATTAATTTGAAGCATGTTTTCTTATTTAAATTTTATCAGAATGATTTGTGCTACTTTTATTTAATACTCTAGACAATTTAATTATGCCAAATCTAACATCCTAATACTAAAGATAATATCTTAGCTTCATTAAGCACTTTGCATACTAAAAGCTCAAAGAGATTTCAGGCCTATCATCCCATTTTCCTTATGACAGCCCCTTTAGGGAATGAACCAAACTGCCACCTATAAAATATTAAAAAGAAAACAACAAAGAATAAATGAAAGTACATAAAGGTAGTGATTGCGCAATTGATTGCAAGAAAATGAATCACAGTGTTTTTGTTTTGTTTTGTTCGTTTTTGTTTTTTTGTTGAATGGTACCTATATAAAATGAAACAACGTGAAAATTTAACCAATTAGAAAACTAGATTGCTTTTGGTTAGTCAAAATGAATGTATAACCAATATTAACATTTCCAAATTAGTAAGTGCCATCCTATATATCACTGAAGTTCTTTCCCAAGAAAAAGTTGAGGCAGTGACAGCAGATTGAAGAATCCTGAGAAGGAATTCAGTTCTGTGGTTATGAGTGATTAAAGTACAGGCCAACTTAATCATGCTCACCATTTCATGGGATTCTTCCATTATTTGTCTATAAAATAATGACTTTTCCTTTGTGTTATATGCTACTTCATCTGCACCCCACTAACGTGTTTGTCATATTTCTTTTAGTATACATGTATCTTAGTAAAGTATATAATTTTATTTCATGTGTATATGCTTTTTGATTTTGATAAATGATATTATTTGATAAACCCATTCACTCTTTTTACATCACATTTTATAAAATTCTATCTATGTTACTGTATGTCAACTAGTTCTTCTTTTCTTTTAGGTGAAGAGAAATCCTATTGTGTGTCTATAGGAGATTGCATCTCTTGCAATTCCACAGGGTGGAATTTGTTTTAACTCAGTCAACTGCCTGCCGGAACATGTCCAATAAGTTTTGTTGTATTCTGCACATGTATAGAAATTGAAGAATGGAATTCATAATGAACAGAGATTATAAACAATTCTAGGTGGCTCATATTTTGGAAATAGCAAACAAGAACCTATAAAGTTCTTATAAAGCATATACTATAAATTTTGAATATATTCAACTTGAAAAAAAATGGGTCCAATGAATGAACAGATGTGAAACTCTCATTGACACAACTAATATCATTAAATATCAAAATTCTAGAATTGAGAAGTAAAATACATGAAGTAAAAAATTATCTATCTATCTATCCATATAGTAGTTTGGAGAAGATAGAACACTTTAGTGAATTTGGAAGCCAGAGCAATAGAGATTGTCCAATATAAAGAACACAAAGAAAAATTAATAAAAATAATAAATATAGCCCTAGTGATTTGTGAGACAATATAAAGCAGTTTAATATTTGTGTGATTGCTGTTGCAGAAGCAAAGGAGAAATAGAGTGGGCTAAATGTACGCAAAGAAATAACTCAATATAAACAAAAATTTTCTCTACTTGATAAAAATGTAAGATTAGAGACCCACAGAAAGAAAGAATACAAAGAAAATGCACACCTATGAACAACATGGTCATGCCACTGAATATCAAAGACAGAGTAAAAATGATACATTACACACAAAGCAACACTAATATCATGGCAGCTAACTACCCATTAGAAGTCATGGAGACCAGAAGACTAACCTCATCACTTTATAAAGTGCTGAATTAAAAAAAAAAAAAAAAAGTCAACCCAAAATTTTGTAGAACTGAACGTATATCCTTTAAAAATTAAAGCAAAAAAAAAAGGAAGCCTTAGCAAAATTAAACAATCATTGCAGCTGGTTTGAACTACCAAAAAATACCAAAGAAAATTCCTCTGGATGAGGGGAAAGTACATTAGAAGGGAACTCATAGCTATAGAAGAAGAAAGAACACTAGAACTTATAAATACATGACTAAATATAAAATATTATATAAATTTTCTTTAAATTTTTGTTTAAAGAAAATTTTTTAACATAGTAATATGAGTTTTATTATGCATGTAGATATAGTATACAGGGCAATAGTACAAAGGATGAGTATAAATGCAATGGTATTGGGTGGGCCATGGTGGCTCAGCAGGCAGAGTTCTTACCTGCCATGCTGGAGACCCAGGTTCGATTCCCAGTGCCTGCCCATGCAAAAAAAAAAAAAAGGAATGGTATCATTGTAAAGTTCTTATGTGTTGTGTGAAGTCATACAATTGTAAATCTAAATAAACTGTGAAAATTAAAGATGCATATTTTATCCTAATAACAACCATTAATGTAATAACGTGAAAAGATATAACTAAAAAATTTAAAGAAAAAAGAATTGAAATAAAATATTAGAGAATATTTAATTATTCTTCAAACATTTCAGGGGAAGGAGAAAAAAATAAATAAACAAAACAAGCATATGGAATAACTCTAAACCAGATAGCAAGGTAGTACATAAACCCAAAGGTATTAGAAATCACATTAAACATTAATGAAATAAACATACCACCTATAGTGAAGGGGACATCAGATTGGATATGAAATGAGACCCAATGCTTAAATATAAAAGCATAGATCTGTTGAAAGTGAAAAATAGCTAAAGATTCACCATGCAAGCAATAAGTGTAAGAAAGCAAGAAGGACTTTGTTTCTCCATTCATATCCTCTCTCCTGACTTCTTCCTGCTCTTCTCTTTTCCTGCCCGCCATTTTTCCTGCAACGAGGAGTAGCAGAAGACTATGTGTCTACCTTGAGGCTAGGGGTTGAGGGTGACCAGAAACCCAGGGTGGGGTATGAAAGTCAAACAAGGTGAGGAAGGTCTGTGTGGGCGCAGTGACAATGACCAGCCACTTGCCAGTGTAGGATTAGTAGGGTATCAACAAGTCAACATGGAACCATGAGAAATTTCCATAGAAGTTTTCTAATCCCATGCAAAGTAAGGATGTTTTCCCAGTGTAAGTGTGGACTGAAGCAGTGTTTTGATGTATTATCCACCAGTGTTACCTAAAAGCAAGAAAATCCCTATATGAATGAAAAGCAAAGAGGAGTACATGAGTTTTGTGTATATTGAGAAATCAGAGAAAAACATTTTCTCTGGTTTCTCAGAGAAAAACATTTCCCTCTGCTAGAGGGAAAAACAGGGTTATAGCAGAGGATAAAATAGAAGAGCCAAGACAGTTCGAGTTTGCTGATCGAAATTTTCATAAATCTAATTTTTCAAGGGCCTGATTGTCATCTAGAAATGGGATGTTTTCACTGTGCAAGATATTTTTCAACTTTAGTGTTTTCTGTTTTTTTTTCCTAAAGTCTCACATTTCAAGTATTTAAGATATATTACTTTTCTAGTTCTTAGAGACACTTCAAAGTCTTGTGTGGCAGCAAGGAAATTACTTTTATATAACCATACACATGAGGTTCACATTTTATTCATCTGTGCATCCATTGATCATCCATACAAGGAGTCACTATATATTTGTAAAGTATTTTCTCTCAACAAATCATCATGACAGGCAACAGAGAATACATATATGACAATTATTTTCTCTTGACATACCATCCTTGAGAACATCTAAGGTATCAGTGGTAAATAGAAATTTGCTTGGCTCTGAATCTCCACACACTGCTCACTGATATCACAAGGATATTTTAAATGAAATTAGAATTCAATTTAGTTACTGTCATATAGTTGTTTTTACCACCCCTTGGTTCCTTTACAGCAAAGAATTGCCTATATTTTGTGCTGTATCTTCTGTTTCACTTCTCCCGGTCTGCTGCTAAAATCAGATATTTGGCCCTTTCAAGCTACTCAAAGACCTTTGTCAAGGTGACTAACAGACTTCCATTTTGCTATATCTCTGGTCAACTTTTAGCCCTCATCTTACCCGACCTATCAGCAAGATTTGATAGTTTCCTCATGTGACTTCCAATACACTGTCCTCTCCTGGAGTTCCTTCTCCTGGGCCTCCCTCTTCTATATCTTTTAAGAGAGTGTTCCCATCTCTGTGACCTGTATACATCAGGCAAAACTTTGTCTTCCTCAATGATCTCATTCAGTCTCATGGCATTAATACCATCTCAAATTATTGATCCCAAATTTATATTTCTAGCCCAGAGTAGCGACATGGTCTTCAACTTTTACAGGCATGATAATTGTAGGAAACATCAGCTCCATCTTTCAAGTTGTTCAAGTCAATATTCAGATTCATTTTTTTTAATTATTTATTTTTTAATTAGAGAAGATGTCGGTTTACAAACTCTTGTGTAAATGTGGAACATTTGTTACAACTCATGATAGAACATTTTTATACTTGTATTGTTGACTATAGTTTAATGCTTACAATAGGGTTCGCTGTATTATACAGTCCTATGTTTTATCTTTCAGTTCTTACTCCAGCAACATATATACGATAGAAAATTTCCTTTCCTACATCAGTCACAGATATAGTTCAGTGCTGCTAATTATGCTCACAATACTGTGCTACCATTGTCATTATCCATTAGCCTTATTTATCTCCCCCAAATTGTAAATTTTCTTAGTATCAAACCAAATCCTTTTCGGTGAATATTCAACCAGCCCCAATCCAGTGTCTTAAAAATGTGAATTCTAACTTTGTCTTTTCTTTTCTTGTTTCTCTTTCATCTTTTTCATAGAATTATTTTGCACACACGTATTTCGTTTTTCTACTATTCCTCAGTGATTTGAGTCGCAAGGATCCTAGTTCTTTGTTCTCCTGGCTTCCTTTTCTCTTTTAACAAGACTCTAAATTTCTGTGGCTTCAGCTTATCCATACTTCCTTTCAGACAATTTTGCCATTTGGCTTGAAAAGCATTTTGTTATGGTACTTGTGGAGACCAAGTTTTGCTGTATCCTGAAATTTTAAAATCTCTCTTTGTAACATATTTTAAGTTATAGTAACTCTTGGCCAAGAATATATTCTCATATCTAAATGGAATTCCTAAAACTGAACTTAAAATCACCCATTACTGGAGAAAGACGTATTATTGTGTAGTCATTCTGCTTCAAAATATCTAGTGCTATAATTGCTTATAAATAATCTGCTTCCTTTACTGAAAGTAACCACATGGGATGGCTAAATCAATATAATAGACAACATAGATTTCCCATACATGTGAGTTTTTAAAAACAATAATAGTATCTACTGTAAAATAATGAAGAAATAAAGAGGAAAACATTTATAATTAAAGTATAAGAATTTTAGTGTGTAAATTCTCAGACAATATCACATTGGAAGACAAAATAAAGTGGACACATGTTTGTATACACCAGTGATTTAAAAGAAGTAATATTAGAAGCAACTCCATTTGAAAAAATAAAAGGGAACATTAAAAGAACTACTGTTACAATAATGGACCAAATTTTCTTTTACGTGGTAAGAAAAAAGACAAAAAATAGTCTTAATTGAAACAGAAATGAAATGTTACAGTAAGTTAAGGACTTTTAATGTAGAGAAAACCAGAAATATTATATTGCTACAAACGAGCTGGATCTTGTTGATAGAAGTAGTGGTCACTTAATTCTGTATGTTTTGGCATAGAATGTAATAGCTTGAATTCCAATTATTTGTCAAGGCAAGCAATCATCCTCTAGACCTTAAAAAGATCCTAAAGAAAATATATTGTAGTTATGGAGAATAGGGAAAATATGAAAGAATCTATTATAAAGAGCTGACAAAGCATGTGGTTTTCTTAAATCAGATAAGCAAGTTTCCAACCCCAAACTACCACTTACAAGATCCACAATATTGGACAAGTTAATTATCCTCAATATGTTCAGTTCTAGAGTGGCCAAGTATCCTGGTTGCTTGGAATTTTCTCAGATTGCAGGGAAAGCCCGTGAGTCCCAAGAAAATGGGGATGGTTGCTACTTCGGTTTCCCTATCAACAAAATGGAATAAAATAATAAGGTTTTTGTAAGTTTATGCTGTTAAAAGAGAAAATGTTTGAACATCACTTAACAAAGAAGCTGGCACACACATAGCAAAGCTCCCTAAATTGTAGATGGTTATTGTTTGAGCCTACATAGCCAATGGACTAAAACTATTTAAAAGGGGAGGATGCAATTTAGTTTCAAAGCTAAAAATCTCAATTAACATTTTGCTGCATATCAAGCACCTTAACACATAACCTATTAATAACATCACTAAAAGAACAACAACGACAAGTGATAATCAGTGAATATTCTATATATTAGACACTCCCATGCATCACAATTCTCTTAATTTTCCAGATGAACAAAAAGGCTTTGAGACATTAGGAATTTGTCAAAGGTTACACAGTTAAAAGGTGGCGAAACTAGAACATAATTCTTCAAATAGTTCTGACTCTCAATCCATTGCTTTTAAGCAGCCTGCTCCAAGGCCTCTAATAATTAAGGTGCCAAATAAGAAACATTATGATAAAGACCAAATTTCTTGGATTGTAGTATTAAGATACTAAGTTTCTATATTGAACAAAATTAATTGTCAACGTACCTTTCCTGGTGAACTTGAAAGAGGAGAAAGTAGGACGCTGATGCAGGTTCATCATAAAGGAAATGAAAGAATACTTAGTTAACATTTATCCATTAAAGCCATATGTTTCATTTACCTTCCATCAGCAGCATTTTCTGTGCGAAACATTTGAATGTGTGCAGTTTATTAGGATTAATCCTAGATAACAAAAGAGGGAAGAAGAAAAGTGAGACAGGAAATGGAAGACAGCCAGTAAGGAATGCATTTTCAAGCCCATTATCACACGTATAGGTTACTGAGCTCTACCTGCTGGGAAACTCGAGTCAGTGTAGACTATGAGCTTTAGAGCTGTCCATCCAACGAGTAAGAGAGCTGGGTAAACACCAACTTCTTGCAGTCATTAACAGAGAGTAGGTCCCACTGAACATTTCTTTTCTAGAACTTTTACGTCCAGAGCAGGCTTCAGCCACCAGAGAGAGACCTAGGAGTTGCAAATGGTTGAGCAAACACTACAGAGATAGATCCCAGAAAGATTTATTCAGCAACAACAATTTATGCTAAACCATGACAGTCTCCTCAATTTTTCTTTATGCTATTTATCTTTCCATATTTAATTCCACTATATGATCTCATTTCCCAGGTATGCTAGAGATTTTAATATATTCATTCTTTTGCTCAAGCTGTTGTAGTCTTCATGGAATCCCTCATTTCTTTCTCTACCTGGAAAACTCATTTTCTGAAAGTGATCTCTTAAAACATAATCTTTTCAATCCTCCAGTCTGGAGGATTCCTTAGTACGTCATCCACATGTCTTTTATTTTAGTAAAAATTTTAATAATATTCATCTATCTATTTTTCTAACATACCCAGAAGTTCCTTATCAACTTTGATCTCATTAAGATGTTTGAAAGAGCTATTTTTACACATTTTGGGTTTCCAGGTATCTATCATACTAGTTGGTACATACGATGTGTTAAAAAAACAAATTGGAATGTGATATAATCATCTTAAATTTTAGAAATCACAAAATGCTAGCCATTATATTGAACACTAATATAACCTTCTATTCAATAAACTTTTACTTTATTTCCCTGGTTTAAAAATATCTACTACAAAATAAGGACTAGAACATTTAACCTGTTTCCTAATAGTAAGCAGAAAATCATTCATAGAATAAATCTGGCAAGCAAATTTCCATACACACATACAATTGTCTTGCAAAAATTTGAGCTCTGGAGTAAAAGGATCCTAGTCCTTAAATTTACAAGATGAAGATTTATTGTTGAAGTCCATAAACTTTCTGAGGTTAAACTTCCTCAGAATGGTGATAATATGAATATGTCAAAGAGTTATTTTAAGAATCAAATGATATAACATCAAACTTCCTTAAACTATACATTTCTTATAAACATAATTTTGCTAGCACTCATTTTCACCAAACATGGGCCTTGTAGCTTTACTGAAACAAATCTTTCAAAGATTTATCTTTGGAAACCTATTTCCTGTTATTTCCACATTTTTGTCATACACTTATTTTTCCTTCTCCTTCCACATTAAATTTGGTATTATAGAAAATTACTATAAGAACTGAGATACTAATTGAATGAAAGTCCACTTTTGTATCCTTGCACTAACTAGATATATCCGTTCATAAGTATGGTATATTTTCAAAGAATATATATTACTTAAACAACTATATTAATGTTATTGCTAATAGTTATTTGCCTTTCTTTCTAGTCATCTTCCCCTTATCTTTAGCTTTCATTGTTTTATGCATCTTCATACATATATTTATTTCTATATCTATACATACATACACACAGAGGCAAATATGTAGTATGTCTATCATAGGGAATTTTGTTCACAAAGGTTTTTTTTGCTTTTTGTTTTTGTTTTTTTCTTCGGGGGGTGGGGGATTGAATGGGCCAGGAATCAAACTCAAGTCTCCTGCATGGCAGGTGAGAATTCTACCACTGAACTATCCCTGCACCCCAATAGTTATTTGCTTTGATCTATGCTTCAATAAATAACTTAGGCTTCTTTTTCCTTCAAAGCTACAAGAATAATTCATAGTCAGGAAAGATGCCCTGAGAATTCCTCCTGCTTTGATGGCCAAAGAAGGAGGTAAGATGGAACCTAGCCATGTCACCTGACTTCTTCATTAATCTAAAGAGAAGTTTTCCAAAGGATAGAATAGTCATGGGCTCAAACTGTTAACCAGAAGTTAAACGATCTGGGAACTGCAAATAATCTATGGATTGATGATAAAAATGGCCAATAGTGACAGTCATTTAAGCAATTTCAGGAAAGTTAAGAAATGGAAACCAGATTGCAAAGAACTGGCATGCGTACGGGAAGAACCACGGTAAAGAGCTGAATGTAAACAGTTCCGACAGAAAATAAAGTGGTGAGATAAGCAGGTGCAGAGCTGAAGGTTTTCCCTGGAGTAAGGGAAATCTGAATATGTCCATGAGATAAGGGAAAGTAGTGTACTTAATGGGCTTATACTGCAAAGGATCTATAGTACAGACTAAAGGGTTAGCTTTGGAAAGGCACTATTTCAGTATCCCATACTGAAGAGAGGAGGAAGTAACTGATTCATTATTTCAATCAAAATTTATTTAGTACCTGACTACATGGATAGTTCTACCTAGACTCCTGGAGATTGGCAGTGATCACAACAACCCAATTTCCTTACCCTTTGGGGCTCACCTTCTAGCTGGGAAAGCAATCATTCGAGCAATTCAAAGCAATCATTCAATCAAATGGGTAATGAAAGGAAAGAAGGAGGGAAGAAAGAAAGGGAAAGAAAGAGGGAGGGAGGGAGGAGAAAAATAGACAGAAGAAGAGGTGATAAATTTAATGGGGAAAAATCAAAAGGAATAGCAGTTCCGATTTTAAATACACTAGTCAGGAAAGGCTTTACTGACAAGAAATTTGAACAAAGACTTGAATGAGAACAAGGGTTAGCCCTGTGAACACCTCAGGGAAAAACAATTCAGTCAGAGATGGTAAGTGAAAAGATCCTAAAGTGAGATCAAGCCTAAGGTGTTATAGAAAAAGCAAAGCAGGCAGTGAGTTGGCATAGAGTGAACAAGGGCGGGTGGAGTGGAGGATTAGATCAGGGCAGTAAGAAGAGACAACCTCATGGAGGGAATGGATGGCCATTTCATCTTGAATGAAATGGATATCTATTGGAGAGTTTTGAACAGATTAATGACATGAAAAAGATGACTTCATCTGCTGTGTTGATATCAGACTGTAAGGGAACAAGTACAGAAGCAGGAAACCAGTTGGAAGCTATCACAGTAATGCAGGCGAGAGAAGATTGTGGCTTGGACCCAGATCATAGCCATGGAGGTGGTCAGAAGTAAGAGTCTGGTTATATTTTGATTCACAAACTCACAGGATTTGTTGAAAGTTTTAATGTCAGGTGTGAAAGAAAGAAAGCATTCAGGAATAAATCATGAGCCTGGGGAACTTTTAAAGAGAGAATAAAACAATGGAGTCAATCTAAGTGAGATGGACATATATTTAACAGTAAAATAACTTTGAGGTCATGTTCTAATGATGAAGGGTGTAAGAAATTTTAAGACAGTAAAATGTTTTGGGAGAACTGCTGTGCAGAACTTGATATGGAAATGAAAATTTTAAAATTCCCCACTATTTCCTAAACTCTTTCAACCTCCTTACCACTTTAGGAAGCACCTAAGTGGAACCTTGGAATTACTACCCAGACAACAATTCTGGGTTAATTGCACCCAGTACATCTAATCCTTCAATAGTTCCTGCCATCCACTACTTCATGAAATTCATATGAGGTTGCTTCTCTTTGCTGGCACAAACTGTCCCCAATCCTTGCCCCAAAGCTGAAACCAATTTCTCATGGAATTTATTATCATTTTTAGATGATATCATACCTCCTCCAGAAACTTCTTAAGGAGTTTAAGGAGTAAAAATTAGAGAAACACTGAATATCTAACACATTTGCCTTCACCAAATCATTAGAATGGTCGATATTTGTTGATCAATTAAATTATCAGTGTTAATTTTCTGTGTCCTTCATAATATGACTGCATGGATAGGCTGTGTTTGATATGGTTTTTAGCCTCCCAAAGAGTTAGATATGAGTGTCCTCAATCATATATGTGTTTTATCATGAATTTAACTATATATCATTATTCATGTAGCTGAGTCATGTTATTTCTATCATGGGATATAAGCCCAGCAAGCAAAAATGTTTGAAAGTACCAAAGAAGACATATCTTCTTTGTAGAAAAGAAGAATGTAGAAAAGAAGTAGAAAGAATAAATTTGTTTCTTACAAAGAGAGCCATGGACAGTTTCACTCATCACTCAGAATATATGGTAACTTTTTAGATTCTAAATTGTAGGCTGAGGAAAGAATAGGATGGAAAGAAGAAATATATGAGTGTGTATATACATGAACAAATAAATTTATATACTTATATAATATATAAATTAGAATTTAATGCATAACTATAAAGAATGTGACTCTTCCAGTTCTTGGATTAATTCTGAAATATAATAATCTCCTATTTCTGATAATCAACCTCAGAATTAAATAAAACTTCAATATAACTTTGAGATGTATATTTTCATTGGCTAATCAGAAATTAATACCAGGATTTTATAGAATTATAAATGTTAATGATTAAAGGATTTGTAGAGATCAGCTCTTGATTTTGATCATGTGATTCATTCATTCATGTGCTCATTTAGTGAAAAGGATTTTGAGCTTCTAGTATGTGCCATTGGCTAATGTGAGGCACTAGAATAAACTAAATGTGACAGACACAAGCCCTTGTCTAAGATAGTTTTAAGACTGATGGGAGACACAAGCAATTAGTACCTTAACAAGACATAAAACTATAGAAAACTATATAAAAGGGCCTCAGTGCTTAGAGAAGGCTTTTAAGAGAAAGGGACATTTAAGATGAAACCAAAAGAATGTTTAACGATTAGGCAACTGAAGTCGCATTAAAAAAAACAAACAAACAGAACTCAGTATATTAGACTCCGTAGGAGATTCAGCAAATTGTACAGCTGTGAACCTGAAAGACATTTCATATGTGTACATTTCAAGAAAGGAAGTTGGCAAAGATTAGTTGAAGAGAGAGAAGCTAGTTCATGAAGGCAGATTTAACCCAAATGAAGGAGTTTGGACTATCTCCTAGAGGCAAAGTAAAACCATTAAATGTTTTAGGCAGATTCACTGTACTCCTTCGAAGGTTTTATTTTAATAGAAATAACTAAAAGGTTAGTTAGCTTTAATTAATTGGTTAGTTATGAGCCCTTTAAAGTATAGTGTGGACTATGTATGCTTTTCTGTTCTTTTTATGTTTCGGATGCTTTCCTCTCTTCCTATACATTATGTTAAGTACTACACATTTATTTAATAAACCACTACAGATATAATTCAATCTCATTTGCTCATTAGTTATCTTTTCCAATCACATTCCTGGTCCTTTTTAGCAAACTAGAGGAAACCACTTTCTTCATGTACATACATAGTCTTTTCACCTATGTTTCTAAACATTTAATTCAAATATATGTACCATCAATGACATTTAGGATTATTTTGGAGTTGTAAAATCTTTACATGAATGGTATCATCTTCATTTATTCTGAAATTTCCTACTTTTTTCTTAGATATTGTTTTTAAAATAATTTTTTTTGTGTGAGTACTTATCTATTTTTTCAGAATTCCCACCATCTTTTTTTTTTTTTTTTTCTGTCTTGGCCAGGCTTCACTGTTACTTTTTTTTTTTTGCATGGGCAGGCACTGGCAATTGAACCCGGGTCTCTGGCATGGCAGGCGAGAATTCTGCCACTGAGCCACCATTGTACCACCCTCCCATCATCTTTTGCATTTTCTATGTACTATAATATTGATTTGCTGGTTTTCTACTGTCTTGTCTTTTGTTATATTGATAAAGCATTCCTTTACCACTTCTTTTTTCTTATTGCTTTATTATTTTTTTTTAATTCTATGTTCATTCTTTTGTAGTTGCCTTATAAGATGTGCATTTAACAGAGTCCAGAGTTAATCTGTATGCTTATCCTCCTTCAGAATCTGGCAGTGACATTGTATTACTTTGAAATCCTTCTCTCCTTTATTCTAGCTTATTCTTATCTAATATTTTATTTTCAATTCAATGTTTTAACATCTCTATGCTAAAAACCTAAAGTTAGTAATTTTTTAATTTGAGTAAGTACATATTTAGATTCCCCAACATTTGAACTTCTTTTGCTCTTGCTTTATTCTTGATTAAGTTTTCTACTTGTTTAATTAATTCATGTGACTGGGCATTGAATGTACTCACATGTAATCTTGATTCAATTTGCTATTCTTTTTGTGAATAATGATTTTTTTGGCCTTTGCATAATTAATAATGTCATTATTTCACCCAGCTTCTTGAAGCACTGAGAGATTAGCTTGGATCAAACTTGTCTGGATTGATATTTGCAATACAACAGCCCTGTGATGGTATTATCACACTGACTCCTGTGTGGTTTGTTGATTCCAAGAAATGTGCTATCAATCTACTCGTCATTCCTTTATAAACAATCAGTCTTGATTTTCTTGTGAGTTTTAAGATTTTTTTCTATGCACTTTTATGTTCTGTTGTATAACTATAATGTATCCAGATTTGGATTTGCTTTATTTATCTTGTGCAGGATCACATGTGTACCTTCAAAATGTGGACTTTGATATTTCCTCAATTTAGAAAAAATGTTCAACCAATTTCTCTTGGAATATTTTCTTCCCTCCATTTCTTCTGTTGTTTGCTTCTGTAACTCCTAAGTTTCCTTTAAAATTTTCCATCTCTTTTTCCCTTTGTGCATGTTTCTGGATAACTTCCTCAGCTCTATTTTGCAGTTCACAAATTTCTCATCTAGTATACACTTTAAGCCATCCATAGTGAACTTTTTTTTTTCTTGTGTGCTATATGGTGGGGGTCACATTTCATTCTTTTTCCATATGAGTATCCCTTTATTGCAGCACCATTTGTTGAATTTTTTTGCTTATTTGTTTTTTATCTGTTTGTTGGCTTGCTTGATTTGGGGGGAAGTGCATGGGCCAGGAATCAAACTCTGGTCTCCCACATGGCAGGCAATAAATTCTACCACTGAACTACCCTTGTACCCCACCCCACCATAGTGTACTTTTAATGCAATAATTATATTTTTATTCCCAAATATCTATTTATTTTTGTTACATAACTTCATTTATAGTGCATTCGATTGTGTTCTTACCTCATTTTTTCTGTTCCTTCATAATTTTAGCATTATTTCTGAACTCTTTTAAGACGTATTATTTCTAGACAAGGTAATTACATTATTTTGCTCTGGCTTCCCCAATGGTGTTTCATTTTCTCATGTACTGTATTATTTTATTACTGTGAGCTCATCTGGAGTGCATGCATTTGTGTTTATAGGGTGTGGGGTTGGGTAGGTTGAGGAAGTCTTGAATATCTGGGTTGTAACTAATTCTCTACGGAGCCATTTTGTGTTTATCTTTACTGGGAGACATGGATTTCACTGGTCTTGGATCTATTTTCGTATTTATGTCATGGATGGTATGCATTTTATTCCCATGCCCAGAAATGATCCAGATTTCTTACTGCAAATTGTTTACAGGTGACTCATATTCTATCCCAGATATCAGTAAACATCAAGCTTCTTGGCATTATACAAGACTATTCTTTTAAAATTTCTATTTCATAAAGAGGCATGACTTTGTGGCCTCAGTCTTTTATGCCTAAATTCATTTCCTTATTCCCATCATCCATATCGCTTCATCAATCTTTCAGCATTAGCTTTGAATTTGCTCTTATTTCTCTTATTTGAAAACTCTTCATTCTTGCTTTTGAGTGTAGGTATGCATCGTAAAATACTTTATCACATTACATTTTACTGTAGAATTTCTAAGTATTTATGTCCTGATGTAAGGTAGATGTTCTCAATCAACACAGTCAACCATTTCAACATGGTCAAGTCTGGGAGCAGAGAATCCTTTTTGAGTATTGCTCAAATCCATGGGATTTTATTTTAGAGTGAAGCTTGTATAAAACATTAGCAACAAATTTTAAGAGAAATTATCTGGTGATTTATTGGATTTTAGGAGTGAGAAAGAAGAAAACTTAGTCATAAATATGTAAATATACCATAAATATGTAAATATTAACTGGGTTGACCAAGGTAGTATTCACTGAAATAGGAAACACGTGATCAAAATGTGATTGGGGAGATTGGGTTAGAGGGTCTGTCTTGGATATGTTGATTTTGATCTGCCTATGAGTCATCTATTTTGGAAGACAGTCTGATAAGTTGTCTGAGGTACAGGAGAAAGATTTGGGCTGGATATTTTTAAAGCTGGGAACCACCTCCACTTTCATTGTAATTCAAGCACTTAAAATAGATTGAACTACCCAGTAACATGTAGAATGAAGAATTAAGACACAGCCATGTATTTACATTGACATTTAGAGGATGGGCAAAATAAGAAAAGAGGAACCAGAAAAAGAAGAAAAGAAAAGCAGACCACCGGCAGTAGGATTTCCAAAAGAGAATATGTCAGAGAAGTCATAGCAGAAAAAATAAAAAAAAAATTTCCTGGAGGAAGTGGTCAAAAACATGATCAAATAGTTTTAGCTAAGCAAGACAGACAGTAAAATGTTCCACTGGATTTAGGTACATGACAACCATTGATGACCTTGGGTAGAAAAGTTTCAGTCAATCGCCAAAGGATAAAGCATAGATTGCAATGGGTTGAGGGAGGCGTAGGCGATAAGGAAATGAAAGCCTTTATTGCAGATAACTTTTTCATTATTAGAGAAGTTGTGGGTTTACAGAACAATCATGCCTTAAATACAGGATTCCCATACACCACCCTATCATTATCACCATGCATTGGTGTGAAACATTTGTTACAACTGATGAAAACTCATTTTTTTAACTGTGCTATTAACTATAGTCCATGATTTAAGAGTTCATGTTTTTACAGTGCTGTGCCATGGATTTTTTTTAAATGCTATTACCATATATACAATCTAACATTTCTCCATTTAACCACACTTAGATATCCATTTCAATGCTTTTAATTGCTTTCACAATGTTGTGCTACCATTACTACCTTCATTACCAAAACATTCCCAGCATTCCAAATAGGAACCCATACATTTTAAGCTTTAACTTCTCAGTCCCTATCCTCACCCCATCCCCTGATTGCAGATAACTTTTTTTTTTTCAGTTTTTAGGTATTAATAGAAATTAAAGAGGACTAATGCATGTTGATGAATTGCAGGACTTAATGTAGTAAAAATGTCATTTCTTCTCAAACTGGTCTATATATGTGATACAAAGACAATAAAAATTCCAGCAGGTTTTGCTTTCTGTGTAGAAGTTAGTAAACTGATTGTACAATTAAGAGGAAATGCAAAGGATCAAGAAGAGTCAAGATAAACATGAGGAAATTATAGAATTTAAACTATTAGATAACTAGATTTAATAAAGCCATAAGAACTAAGACAGTGTGTATTGGCTTAAGGGCCGAATAGTCACATAATGAAGAAAAGTAGGATTCCAGAGTATGTACATTCTTGACTTACAAAAATAAAGCGACAAAGTGGCATAGATGGAAAAAATGAACTTTCCTATAAATGGTGCTGGGTCAATTGAATATCCATGGAAAGAGAAAACAAACAAAACAACTTTACTCCCACTTCATACCATCCACATAAAATCAATTCCAGATGTATTGTAGATCTAAATGTGAAATGTAAAACAATAAATCTTTCAGGAAACACATAAGAAAGTATCTTTATGACTCAGAATACACAAGGCTTTCTTAACTAGAATTCAAAATGTGCTAATCATAATAAGAAAAGTGATGAATTAGATTATGTCTAAATGAAAAACCTCTGCTCTTCAAAAACCACAGTAAAGAGAGTAAGAGAGAATCACGGTGAAGGATAAGATATCTGTAAAACATTCATCTGATAAAAGATATATATCCTAAACATACAAATAGATCCCTCAAATCAACTGTCAAAAATGATCAAAAAGCCAATTTAAAGATGGGAAGAAGGCTTATATAAGGGCTTCGCAAAACAATATAAAAATGGTCATTTAACCTATGAAAATGTGATACATTTCATTAATCATCATGAAAATAAATGCAAATAAAACAACAAGCCCATAACCTTTATTTGCCCAGCAAAGAATGTAAAATAAAATAGATAATGTAAATATTTGGCGACTACATGAAACAACTGGATAACCATGTATTTCTGAAGAAAGAGTCATTGGTACAGCCACTCTAAAAAAACTAGTTGTCAGTGTCTGTTAAAGCAGAACATACATTTGCTTTTGAACCAGCAATTCGATTCCCAACTCTACACCCAGGAGAAATATTCAAAGAGATTCATGTGACTTATAGTAGCATCCAATATAATAGTGAAATTCTATAAACACACTAAATATCCATTTACAATAGAATGTATACATTATAATTTTGTAACCAATGGAGTTTTCCAGAAACGGATGCTGCAACAAGTTTTGGGGTATAATATGTTTAATAAAGATAAAGATTTGTAAAGGAAAATGTGAGAAAGCAGGCTTGGACAGAGGGAGAGTCAAACCAGGAAGAAGGTTAGCGAAGTCTCAGGCAACCCTGTGGGGGCCCTAGAATGGGCCCTGTCAACCAGAGTGTCCTTTATGAGGCCAAAATGACCAGAGTTTCATACACTAGCTCTGTTCCATCACAAGATGTGAGTTGCCAAGGAGAAGAACATAATCTCCAGCTTAGCTTTCACACCCCCAACTGTCTGCCTCACCAGCCTGGCATGACTTCAGACAAGAGGCAAGTTTTGAGGCAGATCCTGAAGCAGATGACTACTGGAGACCCTCCACCAAACAGACTTAGGGCAGCCTGGGCAACAAATCTTCCTTGAAGGGAGATCTGAGAAGCACAGCTTTATGTTTACCGGAGTCTACTCCTCGCTCTGTTCAAATCCACTTCTTCATATATATTCAGGGTGTGGCTGCTCCAGGATTCTTGTGGGTCTCCATTGCTGACAGGACACTTAAAGAGGTCACAGAAAGAAATTATGGCCTCTGCTGCTGCAGTTAGGCTGCAGACTGCAACTGATACTCAATCATCAACATCCTCCACTGTATTTGCTATATTTATTTCACCTGTAGCTACCATCTCAGTTGTCCTTAGTAGCTTACTTGATAGTGTGAGCCCCAAGGGATCTAACTACCATAACCTGGTCAAAGACACCATATCCTTCTCTGCCAGCATTTGCTGACTCTCTCCATTCAAATTCACAATTCAGCCGGAGGTAATAAGAGACATCCAAGTAGACTACCTGATATCTGTATTTATTTCTCCCACCTGCATATCCTACTGATGATCAGCGTTCATTTCCCTGTCAAGATGATGATTATTTTGCAGAGTCCAGAGCTGTGACAGGAAAGCACAAATCAGTTATGATAAGTGAGGCCACCTCTGCATCTATCTCTTGGTTCCTGGACCCATATACTTTTCCTATGAGTGACATGGAGATATCTTTGATTAAATAAAATAACTGGATTTTGGAGGCTGAATATCATCATTGCTGAGTATTACCTCTGGACTGGTACTTCAGCTATGCATTCAGCAGGCCTTTAGATCAATACTTCTGGGCAATATGATATCTGATTAAACCACTGGATCCCAGAATCATGGGTCCCACTTATGAGCCCTTTTTCTTATGTAAAAAGTATTTTCACCACACCTAAAGTGCAAGCAATGAAAGAAGAAATACATAAATGGTATCTCCTCAAAACTGAATACTTTTGCACATCAAAAAACTTTGTCAGGAAAGTAAAAAGGGAACCTACTCAACGGGAGACAATATTTGGAAACTAACTATAAAAAAGATCCAACTACTCAACAACAAAAAACTAACACAATTGAAAATTGGGCAAGAGGTTTGGAAAGACATTTTCCCGAAGAGGAAATGCAAATGGCTTAAAAGCATATGAAGAGGTACTCAATAGGGCGGGCCATAGTGGTTAAGCAGGCAGAGTTCTCACCTGCCATGCTGGAGACCTGAATTCAATTTCCTGGTGCCTGCCCATGCAAAAGAAAGAAAAAAGTGCTCAATTTCATGAGCCTTTGTGGAAATGCAGATCAAAACTACAGTAAGACATCATCTCACCCCTACTAGAATGGCCATTACCCAAACAAACAAACAAACAGAGAACTACAAGTGCTGGAGAACATATGGAAAAATAGATTATTCACTGTTGGTTGGAATATAGAATGGTGCAAGCATTCTGGAATGCAGGTTGGTGGTTCCCTGGGATGCTAAGTATAGAATTGCAATACAATCCCATAATCCCATTACTAGGTGTATTCTCAAAAGAACTGTAAGTGGAGACACAGGCAGACATTTGCACACCAACGTTTACAGTGGCATTATTCATGACTGCCAAGAGATGGAAACAGCCCAAATGTCTATCAACTGACAAGTGGGTAAGCAAACTGGTAAATACAGATGATGGCATATTATGCAGTTGTAAGATGGAATAAAATCATGACACATGAAAACATGTGGTTGAGCCTTGAGGACATTATGTTGAGTGAAATAAGCCAGAAACGAAAGGACAAATACTGTTTGGTCTCACATATTAGTGAAACTATAATGAGTAAACTCTGAGAGTTAAAGTTGAGAGCACAGGCTATCAGGAGATAAAAGAGGGTAGAGATTGGGCATTTGATACTGAAGGAGTACAGAATGTTTAACATTTTCTGTAAAAATTCAGATGGGCTGTTTCCATCTCTTGGCAATCATGAATAATGCCACCGTAAATGGTGTGCAAATGTCTGCCTGTGTCCCTGCTTTCAGTTCTTTTGAGAATACACCTAGTAATGGGATTATGGGATTGTATTGCAATTCTATACTTAGCATCCCAGGGAACCACCAACCTCCCTTCCAGAATGCTTGCACCATTCTATATTCCAACCAACAGTGAATAATCTGTTTTTCCATATGTTCTCCAGTACTTGTAGTTCTCTGTTTGCTTGTTTGTTTGGGTAATGGCCATTCTAGTAGGGGAGAGATGATATCTTATTGTGGTTTTGATTTGCATTTCCACAAAAGATCATGAAATTGAGCACTTTTTTTTTTCTTTTGCATGGGCAGAAGTAGATAGCACAATACTGTGTGATGGTAGCACACTATTTTAAGTATAATGAACAAAGCTTAGTGTATGTTGAAAGAGGAAGGCTGGGGGCATATTTGACACCAGAAGGAAAGACAGAGGATAAAAACTGAGAGTGTATGACTTAGAGAAGGCTAGAGTGGACAATGATAGTGATTAAATGTACAAATATGACAAAGTGTTTACATTCGGGATAACGAATATCACCATTGCAAGGTGTTAAAAATAGAACAGTATAAGGAAAAAGCACAATTAATGCAAACTAGGGTCTATAGTTAACAGTAACATTGTAACAGTCTTTTATTAAGTGTACAAAGGCAATTTAGCAAAGCTAAATGTCAATAAGAGGGGGAATAAGGGAGAGGTATGGGATTCTTGTTGTTGTTTCTCCATATTTTTCTTTCTCTTCTTCTTTCTTGTGGAAGAAATGGAAATGCTCACATATAGACTGTGGTGGTGAATGCATGCATAACTGTGATTATATCAGGACCCATTGATTATACACCCAAGATGGATTGTATGGGGTGTGAATAAAACAGTTTAAAATAAATAGGAGAAGAAAACAAATAGAAAGATGCAAGTGCTGGAGGAGAGGCACAGAGAGATACGTACCTATTCACTGTGAGTAAGGAAGGAGAATGGTGCAGCCCCTCTGGAGGTCAGTGAGGTGGTTCCACAGTAGGCTAAGTTTAGGGTTGCTATATGATCCTGCAGCCCCATTCTTAGGTATACACTTGGCAGAGTTGAAAGCAAGGGAACAAATAGACATTTGCACATTGGTGTGTATGGCTGCATTATTCACAATTGCCAATGGGTGGAAGTGGCTTACGGGTGCATTGAAGGAGGGCAAACTGTGTTATACACATAAAATGGAATATTGTGCAGCTGAAGAAAAACTGAAGTCATGAGGCATGGAACTAGACGAATGAAACTTGAGGACATTATGTTGAATGAAATAAGCCAGAAGCAAAAAGACAAATATTGTACGCTGTCACTAATATTAGCTAATTATACCAAGCAAACTCTGCGAAATGAATTTGAGAGCATAGGTTATCAGGAGATGGGAAGTGGCAGGAACTGAGCAATCAATGATTAAGCAGTACTGAATGTTCAGTAAGGCTCATTGAAAAGATTTCTAGATGGGGAGTCCTTATAGTAGTCACATTTATTTCTAAGTTTAACTGTTATTTCTAAATTCTGAGATACTGTGTTCTTTATGTGTAACCTGGTAGTGTCCTGGAACTTAAGGTATCTGTGTGACATCTGAAACTCAGAATTAGAGTTCTGCAGCTCTAAAAGCCAGCAATTACTTCATATAACAACTGTTAAAGAAGCTGAAATAGTTCAGATTTCAATTAGTGGTGTGAGTGAAGCAAATGTTGTTAGGACTAAAATAAACCAGAATACAGCATAAAGAAAGATCTTGTCTATACTTTAAAACTCCAACTTCTGTGTGAGACTAAAGGAAAAGATGTTTATTTTGTCCCAAATTTAAATGGTCTGTAGCACAATATCTGATTTAACCTCAATGGTTAGTATATTTAAACAACTTAATTACATGGAACTTGGAATGCAGAATGAGATTTTGTTACTCTGTACAGGTTAATGTAACACCCTGATACATTTCTGAGTATTCTGAGCAAAAAATAAGAAAGTATTTGCAAAGTCCCCTGAGGGACTGGGGAAACAAATATGAAAATATAGAACTGCACCTGGAAATTTTCTGGTATTCACTTAAGCATTAGGAACTCCCAATTAAATAAGCCAAGTCCTCAATTTTGATACTAGCCCATATGAAATATATTTCTACAATGGCAGAGCTAAGCATACTTACAATTATTCCTAAGACTCACTCCCAGAGAACCTCTTTCGTTGCTCAGATGTGGCCTCTCTCGCTAAGAAAGTCTGCAAATAAACTCACTACCCTTCCCCCTACCTGGGACATGACTTCCAGGGGTGTAAGATTCCCTGGCAACATGGGACATGGCTTTCAGGGAAGAGCCTAGCCTTGGCATCCTGGGATTGAGAATGCCTTCTTGACCAAAAGGAGGAAAAGAAATTAAACAAAATAAAGTTTCAGTGGCTAAGAGATGTCTAACAGTGTTGAGAGGTCATTCTGAAGGTTACTTTTTATGCAAGCTTCAGCCAGATATTACAAACTGCCACAGTATGCCATGCTCCAACCAGCAGTATTCCGAAAAACCTTAAAGGATATCCTGGGCTCTATCTAAGACTCTATAAAAAGTTTTAATAAATTTATTTTTTTTAGAAATTTAAGGCCTCCAGATTGTAACATGCCAGATAAGCTCCGAAACCCAGAGGTACCAGTCTCTCCAAGAATATCAACAAGTTTCATTTCTCTACCCCTTAAGGTTGGCACCCCTTTCTAACATGAAGACGCTAAAGTTGTCATTGCCCACCTATCCCTGAAGACTGAGAGAATGAGCAAATAAGAGGGAGGAGGTATAAGTGAGAAATTAGGATTTAACAAGTGATTATGACTACTGACTCATTACATAAATATTTCTTTTTAGTTTCTGATATATCAGAATATCTAGAAGGAAATACCTGAAATTATTGAAATGTAGCCTTGATCTTGGATAATACCATATCACTACAGAGCTTTCAGCATGTGGTCGTGTGCTTGTAAATACTGTGTGACTGAAACTCACTTTATCCAGCTTATAGGTAATAAGTAATAAAATAAAGAAATGCATGAAAAAAAACCCAGGTTGGGGTTATGGGGGAAAATACCCCTACATAAACTATAGACAATAGTTATAGTACTACCTTAATAATCTTTCATCAATTGTAAAAAATGTAACTACTGTTTAAAAAAATAGTAGAAAAAATATCCTCTCATCTGAAGAAATATTTTATGGAATCTCATGCATGTGGATACTCTACTTCAAAAGCCCTCTGGTAATAACACTGGCTGAAGACATGCAGGTAGAAAAGAAAAACATTCAAAGTAGGTGTCTATTCCTATGACAATGCATGGCTGGCCCTTCTAATCAGGAAAAAGCTAAAATAGTCAGGTTGCAGCCAAGTGAGCAGTTTGCCCCTTCAGAGAATATGGACATATTGGTAACTCAGTGCTGGTATCTTTTCCTGGAAAGTTGGATATTTGGTAGCAGTGGTAGCAATAAGTTAGCCTTGTAAAGTGAGAGCCCATGTTGCAGAATCCATGTATAGTCTACATCTCAGCCATCATGGCCAGTTCAGTCGTGTATCCATTGGTTCAGCACTGAGCAGGCTGAGGGTCAACTGGCTGCATCTTTTCATCTGTATGATTGTTTCGTGTTTCTTCCATGGTTGGTACACTGTGGTGGTCGTTTATATGCAATTCAGGTTCTTCACACTTTGTTATCATTCTCCTATGTCCATATTTGTACCCTTAAACCGGACTTCCTTATCCCTAATTCTCCAATCTTTCTGCTTTCAGGTACCTGATCAGCCCATCAAGGAATTTATCAAAGCCCATGAGTCTACATAGATTCTAACCTTGGGACACTTCTTTTTCCACCCAAATTAGATGGTGAGGTGCACTACATGAAGGACTGTCTATTGTGAGGATTACCGCTAACCACTCTTATACAACTGCCCCTGAGTGAGGCTATAATGCAGTCTCCATGCATTTTCAAGCCAACCACCCATCAACTAAACTTTTTTTCTCCTCTTTTTAATTAGTTGCAAGGTTATAGTACAAAGCTGGTAGAGCTTTGATATATGCCATAGGGGTCTGGTTTATCCATCCATACAGCTGGCTTTGGCCCTCTGGTCTGGCTTGTGCTCAATCCCAGGTAAAACACACCCATATCACAATGAATTTTCCAGTGTTCTTCAAATTTATGAATTGATGGAGCCAACCCATCAATGATCCCCAATTCCATGGGGACTTGATTGTTCATGTCTCCTGGTCAGGTATTCTGTTTCTACTCAGTTCCTAGATGCATGTTAGGAGCTGTTTCTTAAAAGATGTATAATTCTATGTTACAGATGACTTTGCTCCAGAATTCCAGAGGTCTATATTTTTATTAACTTACTGAAGTGTTTCACAAACTCTGCAAGTTATCTTTTCCCATCACTAATACCTCCAACATCATAAGGCATACAAGTTTGCATGTCCTAAGTAGAAGTGCTGCTTACACTAAAACCTGTTAATGTTTCAGAGCATGCTCCTGCTGGTAACCTTTTGTGGCATCTGGTATATGGGTCAGAGCAATATCCCTAGATAGGTTGCCTCCAAAATTGGAGAAAGTCTATCAGGCTTTGTGCTTACTTCCTCATGGCAGGAGGTATAAGATAAAATAATTTTTCTTTTACTTGAAGCAAATTTTATGGCATGCCCTTGACCATAGGAACCCTATAACCTTTATGAATGTTATAGACCCCTGAATATTTATCAGAGTTCTACTAGGGCTTTCAGCACATTTATTTGTCCCCATCAACATAATATCACTGAATATAATGGACCGATATGATGCTCTCTGATATGTCCAGATGATCAAGAGCTCTCTATCATGTATTGTGACAGAGACAAGAGAATTAACACAGTCTTGGGGCAAATCTGTAAATGCATATCATTATCCATTTCATTTGATTGAAAGATGTTTCTGATCATTTTTTTCTGGTTGATACAGGAAAAAATGTACTCATTACACCAATGACTGCATAACATATCATGTTAAGTTATGCTACCCTGTGATGGGGCCTACTGCTTGATTGAATCAGTAGAAATATAAAGTTGTCTTTGTGGTTACATCCAGTTTCTGCAAGATCCAGAAAGTCTAATTAAGCATAAATATGTACGGATGACCTCCTCTACATTTTTCAGATCCTTAGGATGATACTAATCTCCACCATGCCCTTCTCAGGATGCGGTTTTGTTTGCGTGTTTTATTTATTTATTTACTTACTGTCTTAGCTAGTATGGGAGGTAGATTCAGAGGCTTCTACTTGGTCTTTGCCACTGTGGCATCTTTTAATGCAACAAAATATACTGGCTAACTTTTGATCTGGTTTTCAATAGCCAGTAACTCAAACTTGGCTTTTCATTATCTTTTTACCGAGTAAGGATGATCAACACTGGAAATATTGACATTTTAGACTTGTCAATTCTTTGTTATGGATGCCTATTCTGTGCATTGCAGAATTCCTACACTCTACCCCAAGATCCCAAGAGCTTCATCCCTCAGTCAAGACCATCAAAATGTCTTCAGACATTGCCAAATATCTTCTGGGTTAGGGCAGTGAAGAGAAAACTTGTTCCTAGTTGAGAAACCCTACTCTAGGGTAGGAATGGTTTATAGCAATAGTTCTTCAATTCTCTTTGTTACTCTCTTCTCCGAATATCTGCAATATCTAATACATCATGCTTATTAGTGCATTCCCTACCATGAGTGATTTTTTTTTGCCAATCACTATCCAGTGAAAATTTTAATATTTGAATCACGACCTTGTGTCTGTGTTTATCAGTGCTTCACCTATCACATGGATGGAACTTTAATTGTGATCCAACTCCAAAACCCCATCTTATCACCTATTTTCTTGGTACCAACTATGACTAGTTGGGATATCTGGAAGCAGAAATTGAGACAAGATATTATTAAAGAACAATGTTCCTTAAGGGAAGGGGAAGGAAGAAGAGATAGACAATAGAAGAATTGAACTATGATGCATGCCCAACTCAGGCTCAGTTAACTGGTGAGGAAGTCTGGAGTGTGTATTGCCCATCAGAGTGTCCATTATTGGTACAAAGTAGCCAGGCTTTTACACCCTGCCTTTCATTACTAACATATACACACTCCCTAGAGAACAGTGTGACCTCTGTACAAAACAAGGTCTCGGCCATTGAAGCGGACCCTGACGGTGCTGAGAGCTGGGGTCTCTGTGTTGACTATACTCCCTGTACAGGTGGTACATCTACAGTTCATACAATGGAAAACTTCTCAACAGTAAGAATGAACAAATTATTGCTATATGCAACCATATGAATGAATCTTATAAGCATAACATTGAGTGAAAGAAGCCAGACCATTCTCCCCCTGCAGAAAGAGAGAGAGAGAAAGAGAGAGAGAGAGAGAGAGAGAGAGAGAGAGAGAGAGAGAGAGAGAGAGAGAGAGAGAGAGAACATAAACAGAAAGATTCTGACTGATATATATCTAAACCAGGCAAAAGCAATCAATGGTTATGGAATTCAATATAGTATTTACCTTCAAAGGGATAAGGTCTAGAATTTCTCTGAGATCTCTAGGTGTGCTGTTAATATTCTACTTCTCTCTTGGGATGCAAATTATACAGTTGGATTATCTTAATCTGTGCATTTCTGTTAGAGTGTATAACATGTCAAAAGAAAAAAACTTAAAAGTATCACTGTGAAATGGATGGCAGAATAGTACACTATTTTTCAGTTATTTTGTTTAAAATGCATAATAAGTAGTCTATACTTCATCGCTCATTAAGATTTCATAATGAGAATCAGGGCGTGCAGTTTGAAGTTCAGCTACAAGTTACAAAGACCACAAATAGTTGCATAAATAAATTAAAATATTATTTCTATCATACATGGGAATGTAGAGGTAAGACTTTCACGAGTAACATGTTAACTCTGTTGCTCAAAGTCTTCAGGGGTACAATTCATTCCAGATGAATACTTCCCATGACTAAGGTATAGACCTTATCCTCATGGCATATAATAATGACTAAAAGTATAATAATAGCGTCCATTTCTACGCAGTAGAACCAAGGAAGGAATAAAGAGAAAAGGAAAAAGGGCACATGGCAAGTGCTATTTAAGTGAAGTTCCCAAAAATTGTTACATGAATGATTTTATTTATGCCATTGACTTAAATTAATTGCATGCCAATTACTTGAAACAAAGAAGGTTGAGAAATAAAATGTTTACTTTGGGAAGTTCTTTTACACTGGCAGAAGAGAACAGCTACCAGGATTAGCCACCAATCTTTACACATAGGGGAAACTGTAACAGTTTTTGAATGTCAGCTTTAAAATGAACAATTGTGAGCTTTAATATGTCACATATGCAGCTTAAGGTCTTTAAGGAAGAGCTAGCATGAATTATTCTAATGTCATTAAGGAAGAAAGAAAATGAGGTTAAAAAGAAAAAGCCTATAACTAATGCAAAGGAGTATGTGACTAATGGATTGTTATTAATTTTAAAAATATGCTGTCACAAGCTGATTGCAAACGTGTTTGAAGAGTATAAAAATTTCAGGAAATTTAAAGTAATAGGTAGAGGAAAGTATGTGCTCTCACAGATATTACATTTTATTACCATAATCATATTAGATGGTACTCAAGAAGTATATTTATTTTATAATTTGCTAAGGTGAAATAGTCATGTTCACTGAAATTGCTCCTGATTTAACTCATCCTGAGATAACTATTCTGAAAATAAGGGAAATCATCTACATTTCTCAGAGTTAAATTATATCCATATGCATCGCACACACATAATAAATACAAACAGAATATTATAAAATGTATTTCCAAACATGCAAGAAATTAGTTTCCAACTCCATAAAACTACACATAAGTATCCTTCCCAATCTTATATTTTCCTCCATCTACAATTTTATCTTAGCTTCTTCAGAGCCAGACATCTTGAAAAAGATGACTATCATTACTAAATCCATATCCTCAACTATCATTCATATTTCTGATTTTGCAAGCTGGTTTCCTACATTGTCTCTGAACTGAATCAGTTCTCACAAGCTCACCATTAATAACCAAATCAAATCAGTACTTCTGAGCTTTTATTCTACAGAATAAACGTGTAGCATTTGATACCATTGACTACTCCTGCTCATATATTCTTGAAATCCTGATCATTCCCCTAAAACCTGCTTCACATAAAATCTTCTCCATTTAGGTTGGTGAAAAGTCTAGTTTTGGTTGTTCAGATGATGATCCTTGCGGTCCTCTCATATTCTTCTTTCTCTTACACCTTACTTCAAAAGCATTAGGAAATCTCATTGGTTCCACTTTCCCTTTTTACCACCTCTATGGCAACTGCCCTGGTCCAAATTACAATACCTCTCACCTGATTTGCTGCAAGAACTTCCAATATGGGCTCCCTTCTTCCTTTTGATTTTTTTTCTTTTTTTTAAATTGAGAAATCTTTATACACATACATTCTATACATGATGTCCAATCGATGGCCCAAGGTATCATCACATAGTTGTGTATTCATTCCCATGATAATCTCTTTTAGAACAGTTCCATCACTCCAGAAAAAGAAATACAAAAAAAAAAGAAAAAAACTTATACATACCATAGATCTTTTCCCTCCCTTTCATTGACCACTAGTTTTCCATCACCTAATTTATTTTACCCTTTGTCCTCCCATTATTTATTTATTTATTTTTATCCATATCTTTTACTCGTCTGTCTGTACCCTGAATAAGGAGCATCAGACACAAGTTTTTCACAATCACACAGTTTTATATTATAAAAGTTTTAACTTTGTACAATTGTTTTCAAGAATCTAGGCTACTGGAACACACTTCAACAGCTTCAGGTACTTCCTTCTAGCCTCTCCAATACACCATAAACTAAAAAGCGATATCTATGTAATGCTTAAGAATAACCTCCAGGATAACCTCTAGACTCTGTATGAAATCTCTCAGCCACTGAAACTTTATTTTGTCTCATTTCTCTCTTCCCCTTTTTGGTCAAGCAGGCTTTCTCAATCTCTTGATGCTGAATCCCAGCTTATACTGGGCTTTCTGTCCCATGTTACCAGGGAGATTTACATCCCTGGGAGTCATGCCCCACGTAGGAGCGAAGGCAGTGAGTTCACCTGCCGAGTTGGCTTAGAGAGAAAGGCTACATTTGAGCAACAAAAGAGGTTCTTTGGGGATGATTCTCAGGCCTAATTTTAAGTTGCTTAGCCTATCCTTTGCAGGAATAAGTTTTATAGGGATGAATCCCAAGATCTAGGGCTCAGCCTATTGATTTTGTTGTCCCATTGTTTGCGAGAACATCAGACATTCTCCAGATAGGGAGGTTGAATATTTCCTTCTTTCTCCCCATTCCCCCAAGGGGACTTTGCAAATATGTCTTTATTCACTGCCTAAATCACTCTGAGACTGATTGGGGTATAAAATTTCACACCCTATTCAAGATTCCATGTACTTATGATGTTCAACTAAACTGAACATACAAGTTAAATTAGGAGATGCACTACCCAAAATATAAATTTTGTACCAAATAAATATCTCTCCCTTTAGTCTCACACAGAAGTTGAAGTTTTCAAATATGGATGATATCATCCTTTACCCTGTCTTCCGTTATACCTTAGTCCTATCCAGATAAGCTTCATTCATATTTCTACTCGGTGTCTGATCACTTTTGCAATTTTTTAAACAGTTCCTATATAGGGTACTGCTGACTTTCATAGCTTCAGAGCTCTAACTCTGAGTCTCAGGTGTCACATATACACCTGAAGTTTCTGGGAAAAACCATGTTAAATACAAACAGCCCAGTATCTCAGAATTTAGAATTAATAGTTAAATCTCCTGACTATATGTGACTGCTGTAAGAGCATACAACCTAGGACCCTTTACAATAAGCCCCAACCTTATAACCAATGTTCTCAACTTGAGTTCAATGAATTTTTATATTATAGTTAGTCCATATAATTGAGGCATGATAATACATGTCTTCTTGTTCCTGACATTTCATTCAACATACAGCTGTTAAGTTTCATTCACCTAGTTGCATGCCTCACAACTTCATTCCTCCTTGTAGTCCATTGTATATATATATATATGGTATATATACACCATAGTCCCCCCTTCTGTTCCTCAATTGTTGTACCCTTAGGCCACCTCCATTCTTTGTGGATCAGAAACATCGCTGCCAGAAGCACCAGTGTACAAATACCCATTCACTTCCCTACACTCAGTTCCTCCAGGTATGTACTGAGCAATGGGGTTTCAGGATCATATGGCAACCTCACCCCTAGCCTCTTGTGGAACCACTACTCTGCCCTCCTAGGGGCTAGACCTCTCACTTCCTTACCAACAGTGAGTAGGTATAGCTCTTTCTCCACATTTTCTCTAGCACTGGTTTCTCTCTGTTCATCTTTAAACAGTTTTATCCACATATCATACAATCCAGTCTAATTGTATAGACATGTCTTTGCCACCATACTCTATTTGAAGACATTTCCTTTTCTTCCATAAAGAACCCATACCCCTTTCCCAATTCCTCCCAACTCCCCGTTGACGTTTAGTTTGGGCACAATGCCTTTGTTACAGTCAGTGTAACCATATTACAATGTTACTGTTGACTATGGACCCTAGCTTATATTGATTGTACTTTTGATTTTGAGACTCAATTTGGCACTCAAAGTGATGTTTTCAAAACATAAGTCATAGCATGCCACCCTTGTTCCCAATTTCATTCTAAGACAAGGTTGGTATGACCCTGCAACATGTGTTTTCCAGCCTGTTACCTTGCTAACCTTACCTCTTTTTCAATTGGCAAACAAGCCTACTGCTACTATTCAGATATGCCAGGCCTATTCCCACATTAGGGATGTTGAACTGAACGCTCGTTCAAGGAATGGCTACTTCTTTCACCTCTTTCAGGTTGTTCTCAGAGATCATCTTATTTTGTCTACCCTTGACCACTTTACTTAAAATTACAACTGTTTTGCTATTCTAGCCATCTTTATCCTGCCCTACATATTTTTTCCTTTTGTTTGTAATGTTTTACACTTTGTATCATTTTATTATTTTTATATCATTTATATCATACAGCATTTTGAAGGTAGTGCCTTCAATTATCAATTACATTAAATGTCCTAATTATTTTTCCTATTGTTTTCGGCAAAATAATTGCCCCCAAAGAACGTGAGCTGCATGAAAGCAGGGATCTGTGCCCATTGTATTCATTCTTATATCCCAAGACCTAGACCAGCACCTTACATGTTGAATGCAATCAATAATATCTTTAGTAAGTGGATAAATGAGATTTCAGTAATATTTGGATGTTTAAAATGATTTATAACTTCTCTTTGACTTTTCATTGTCAGTTGATGATACCTAAAAAAACTAACTTCTTTATGTTATTGTAAAATGCAATTTCCAAACCAATGGTTTTACTAAACTTAATCTATTTTATTCTAAATGATTTGTTCCAAATGACTTTTGGGAATTCAAAAGTAAAAAGTTCAAAGCATAAATTTTTATCACATCTGATATCCATTTTTTCATGAGTTCTGAGGGCAATTGCATCATAATGTTTTACAAAATATATATCATGACTTAAACTGTGAAACTTTTAAGTTTGATATTCACAGTAACTATGAATTTCAGTTACCATGGAAATCTTTGTGTTCCCAGTATCACTCCACCCACTGTACATGTTTATCAAACACATATGCTTATACACACACAGACTCACAGACATAATACCCAAGTATCTGAATTTTCTCTCTCCTGCCAGGGCTATTTTTGGAAATTTTTAAGCAGCATCTTTTAATATGGCTAAAATGTAGCAAGTTTTCTAAAATACAAGTGAAACCCTTCCTCTGGTTACATAAACTCTGATATATGTGGAAGTTTTGGTTTGTTTGGTTGCTTTACTTAGGTGTGTTGCTTTTGAAAGCTCAAGTTTCTTTCCTTTATAGGTACACTGCTTATGAAGCTTGGGAACTACTCATAGTGGCCACCCCATTTTAAAATTAATAAATAATAATCTTGGGGAAGCCTAACTCCAATTGGGATAGTTTTCCAACATTCTCCAGGGGTCTGACACAACTAATTATTTTAGATGAGTGTGTTAGAAAAACTATTTTGGTTACTGATAGAAGAGAAATGGATTGACCAGCCAAACCACAGGAAATGCTAGAGTACAGGGGGCCTCAGGAATAGCCAGAACAATTCTTCAGTGCTACTAGGACTCTCTATCATCAGGTGGCACGCCTGACCTGCCGACAGCTCTTAAACTCAAACACACTAAGATTTAGCCCTAATTTGAAAATTTCAAGGAAGGCCTCTGACTAGCCTCATGTGAAGCATAGTAAGAGCCTGAAATCAAGAAACAAATTTCTTTATTTAAATCCCAACTCTCCCACTTATCAACCACGTGACTTTGGAAAGTTCCTTAACCCTTCTGGGTCTTATTATTCTCAGCAAAATGGGAATAACAATAATAGTATCTATCACATAAAACTGCCATGAGATAAATGAGTTAATATATGTAAGATGCTTAGAATATCAATCAGCAGTTCTCAAGATAAGAATTATTTTCACCCCTACTAGGAAAATGTTTGGAGTTAGAGGGGGTAGTTCCCCAAGTAAAGAGAAGTTTTCTGCCTATAAATTGGAAGGATAACGGATGAGAGAAAACACAATGAACACTTGTTATAAAAAAATATTAAATGTAATATATCAACATTGATGTCCTCTGATCTCATATAATCATGGTCTAACACAAATCATATATTGTTAAGTTTTCAAGTTTCTGAGGCTTAAGAGCAATGAGTACTCCTATTTATTGTATTGTTAACAAAAACAATTGTTGCAAAATTTTGACCTCATTAGCATCTTTATATGGAAGCAATAAAAAAACTCTCAAGGTTAAATGCCTGTGCAAAGGAAGATATTACTGTCATGGCCACAGCAAAGGGTATCACTACAGCCTGCTGGAAAGCCTGAATATATGTAGTTAGATCCTTAACAAATGCCCTTTCAAATACTTAAATATGTCAGTGAAGTACTAAGAAAATAGGGAATGGGGGATTATTTACTTGTCAGCATTTATAGTTAACTGATCAGAATGATTCAGGAGCTCT